>NC_048225.1:96719461-96719656 GCF_002007445.2 Ailuropoda melanoleuca
CCGGTCTCAGCCTCGATCCAGTGAGCACACCGGAGCTCCGTGAGATGCTTGGTGGCGCACGCTCCCGGCTCGCAGACTCAGTCTGCTGTTTCCAGAGTGCGCGTCCGCGGTCCGCCCGCTCCCCGGTGCAGGTGGCCCGCCAGCCGCCCTGCGCGTGCGCTCCTGGAGCTCGCGTTCTAAGTCTGCTGTCTCGCG
>NC_048225.1:96719794-96754460 GCF_002007445.2 Ailuropoda melanoleuca
AGGTGGCTACCGCTTCCCGGCGCCCTGACACGGCGGCTCCCTCCCCCTTCTGTTTAGCTTCCGATATCTGTGCGCGGTTTCACGGCTCCCCGCTTCGTACCTCGATACTCAGCGCTGGAGATGTTCATTTGTAGAGATCCAGATGTATCTTCCTGCGTCTCAGGCTGATTCCGTGGATGTTCCTGCTGGTCTGGTACCTATCCAGCTCAACTCAGGGGACCGGCTGAAAAAGGGGTCCCCTACTCCTCCGCCCTCTTAACCTCCTCTGATATTTTTGTTTTTAATTGCATGTCATATTTTTACCATCTATAAAGCAAAAGTGAAATTGTAATTATCACTGATTATGAGAAAATTCACGGAAGTCTAAATTCATGAGTTATGTGTATAAAAGTCCTGTGTAAACTATCAGATATTTTGTAAATGTGGTTTTATGTTTTGCAGTTTGGTAAGTAATTTTCATAAATTAATCCACATTGAAAGAGTTTCACATACTACAATCTGGTCATACTTTTAGAATTCCTAGTAAGGAATACATTTGCAAAGAGTTGGTCTCAACTACTTTCTCTTCACTAATTGAACACTTCTCTTTGTTGGCCTTGGGTTCTAAGCTCCGTAACTGCCTTACTCACCAGGTAGGCAGGCTGGGCACAGGAGCACAGGCGGAACCCCAAGGTGGCACAGAGCTGGGGAGTGGCTCCCTGGGAGAGGCCTCTTGGTTCCTGTTGACCCTGCACCAGCAGAAGCTCTCAGATTTCACCCGGAAATTTCTGGAAGAAAGAGAGTCAACTCTCAGCTACTCGTGCCAAACCGGAGTTGAGCTGGGCAAGGGTCAGCAAAATCCTAGGGAAAAGTCCAAGTCAAGACTGAGCTCTGAGTTAGGGAGACACTGAGCAGAAGAGGGTGGAATTAGGGTTCCAGGAAGCAACAGAGTCAAAGGGCACTTGAAACCTCTCTTCTAGCATCAGTAGTTGGATGCCAGGTGCAAGCAGATTTGTGCAACCCTGAGAGCATTTAGAAGTGTAACCCTAACCTTTTCTTTTTCATGGTAGGAGTGGGAAATTGCTATCGAGAAAATGTGAATAATTGACTTCTGTGTAACAAACAAGGGACGGTCAAAAGCACTTTGGTTCAGAGTGGGCAGCAAAACTTGAGTAGGATAAAGCTGAATGCTAAGTCCAGTAGAGTTTGAAAATGAGTGTGCCAGAAAGCTATTCCTGAGAAGCATTACCTATTAGGAAAAGGTGTGACTTCAGTGATGAGTTTGGTCTGGCAACAGCAGAATGAAATTAAAAAATAGACAAAACAAAAAATGTCAGAGAAAGTTAAATCCCCTTCCTGAAGTTCTAAAGCCTAGTAGGGAGAGAGAAGTCAGAAAAGGCTCAGGAATACAGACTGGCCTGAAAAAAAATTCCTCAGACAGTATTTGAGTGGGACGTTCCGTTTTGTTATTCCTCAGTCACCTAAGACACCTAATGAATCACACCTGGGTGCCTTTCTAGTCTGTTAGAGACAGAAACAGTGGTGCCTGTAGCATCGAGAAAACAAGCCCCAGACACTGAAGGGGTTGGGAGTGGTGAACTACGAAGAGAGTAAAGTTCCATAAAACCTTAGGACGACTTGGAATGTGTTCAATCAGCCAATAGATACACCTGGTCCTGTGTTGTGTCTCCGGCTAAAACAGCAAACGGCAAGTGTTTACATGCCCAGTTCTTATCTTTCATGGGAAGTTATATTTGAAGATAGGCTGATTTTTATTCAAAGAAGACAATGAGTTTTGAGAAATGCCTGGAAACAATCTTCTTACCCAGGTCCGTGGCAGGCTACTACAGGGTTCAAAATCCAAAGTGCTTAGTTCCTGCTACAGGTAAGCGGGTAAATTATGATGTATTGATTACAGCACAATTAAATTTCAACCTTCCTGAGACAAAGAAAGGCAAATAAATTCACCATGAATTTGCTTTACTTTAGCAGAAGAATCCAAGACAATACGAAACATTAGTTAGAAAAAAAGCAAGCAATTAAAAATATTCACCAGAAGACTATTTTGAATTATTGCTTCTATTAAGTACCTACTATGTACTAAGCATTTTCCACAAATGCTTTCATTTAATCTTGCAACAATCCTGTGATTTTTTTTTAAAGATTTTATTTATTTATTTGACACACAGAGAAATCAAGCCAGGGAAGTGGGAGAGGGGGAGGGATAAGCAGACTCCCCGCTGAGCAGGGAGCTCAGTGTGGGGCTCCATCCCAGGACCCTGGGATCATGACCTGAGCTGAAGGCAGATGCTTAACTAATTGAGCCATCCATGCGCCCCAATCCTGTGGTTTTTTAAATACTCTTCTCAAAAAAGTTTAACACTTGCAAAAAATTTACAAACAATAAGTGGTTGAGCCAGAATCTGAACTAGATCCATGCTTTCCACTATAACCTGGTACTTTTAAAATAATATAAATAATTGTCAAAAAAATAGATAACTATTTAAAGGCAAAGTAGAGACAAGGAACATAAGAAAATGCAGTTGAGATCCAGAACGCAGAACCACTATCTCCCTCCTCCAAACCACAAAAGGACTTAATCAAGAGCCAGTGTGTGAACGGACATCGACATTGATACAATCTACTGATCTAATTCAGAGTTTTATACTTGTGAGTGTATTCAGTTCTGTACCATTTTACCCCATGTGTAGGTTTTGTATCCGCCACTACAGTCAAGATACAGAACAGTTCCATGACCACAAAGATCCCTCATGTTGCCTTTTTATAACCACGTCCACTTCCCTCCTGGCCATCTCCCCAGCCCTAACACCAGGCAACCACTAATCTGGTTTCCTTTTCTAAAATTTTGTCCTTTCAAAAGTGTATAGAAATAGAAGGGTGCAGTATGTAATCTTTTGGGATTAGATTCTTTTCATTTAGCATAATTCCTTTGACATCCATTCAAGTTATTTTATGTGCCAATATTCCATTCCATTCTTTGTCTCTTCTAAATATTAGTCTTTAGTCAGATAGATGGTTTGAGAATATTTTCTCCTAGACTATAGCTTGTCTTTTACCCCTTTCACATGGTATTTTGCAGATAAAAAGGTCTTCATTTTAATGAGGTCCAATTGATCAATTTTTCCGTGTGTGAATTGTGTTTTTGGTGTCAAGTCTAAAAACTCTTTGCTTAGCCATATATCCTAAGATTGTCTCCTATGTTTTTTTCTAAAATTGTTATAGTTTTGGGGTAGCTGGGTGGCTCAGTTGGTTAAGTGTCTGCCTCTGGCTCAGGTCATGATCTTCAGACCCTGGTATCAAGCCCTGGGATGGAACCCTGGGATTGAGCCCCTTGTTGGGCTCCCTGCTCAGCAGGGAGTCCATTTCTCTCTCTCTCTCTCTCCCTTTGCCCCTCCCCACTGCTCATTCTCTCTCTCTCAAATAAATAAATAAATAAAATCTTTTAAAAAGCAATAAAAAATACATGTTATAGTTCTATAATTTACATTTAAGTCTTAGATTCTATAATGTTTCTCCTGTGCTTTATTCTAAAAGTTTTTCTTTTTATTTTATGTTTTACGTTTTAGTCCAAGGTTCATTTTGAATTAATTTTTATATGAGGTGTGAGGTTTAGACCAATGTTCACTTTTTGCTTCTAAATATCCAGTTTCTGTACCATTCTTTGTCCAAAAAAGTTACCTTTTCTCCATTGATTTGCTTTTACATTTGTCAAAAATCAGTTGAACATATTTGTGTGTAGATTTGTTTTTCATTGTCTAGCATGGACTACTAATCTAATGAGTATTTATGGAGCCCCTACCATGAGCCAAGAATTCTAGGTGCTGAAGATGCAACACTACCCGAAGCAGACAAAAATTCCTGTACTCATAGAGCGTACAGTCTAGTGGGAAAGATAAGTCTAAACAAAAACATAAATTAACGTGTAACATAAAGTCAGAAAAGAAATACTATGAAAATAAAATAATGAAAGTGGTAGACGGTCCTGTGTGAGGTGGGGTGGGTGGCCTATATGAAATAATATGGTCAAAGAAGTCTTCTCTGAATAATTGACATCTGAGCAAAGACTTAAATTAATATGGGAGCAAACCATGCAAATATCTAGGGGAAATTTTTCCCTGAAGAGAAAACAACATGACCTGCAAGATTAAAAGACTACTTATGTGTCAGAGTGTGGAGAATATGGCGGTGTGAGTTTCTATGGTTTTATCCTCCCACAGATAACTATTACAAATTCTAGAAAAGATAGAAGGTGAGGGGAAAGCCTATCTGAAGGGACCAGATTGTGAACCAAAGCAAAGTGCCCTTCCCATTTATCATGGCTGCTAACCTGAGAGAAGATCATATTTGGCATGGTGGGGGATGGCTCAAACGTAATGGAAGACCAGCAGTCTTTCTGTCCTGAAGAAACAGAAACAGAGATTGGGGCAACAACAACCACTGGAAAATGAAGGGACACTTGGAAATTAGAGAGCCAGAGAGAAGGTGTGACCACACTGTGTAGAAACTCCGCCCAAAGCTCCACTGATTTCTGAATCACTCATTAGCAGGACAGACTGAAAACAGCCCAGCTGAGGAAAAAGAACAGAACTCAGATTTGAGCTGCTATTTGAAACAGAATTTTCAGTTGGGATCCAAATAAGGTAATTGTCTGCTTAAAAAAACAAACAAACCTGTTCCTTTTAGAGGGATATCGTAGAATCCAATGTCCAGGATGCAATCCGAAACTACTCAACATATAAACAAACTACAAAACCTGAATCAAATAAACAAATAACAAATAACCAATAAACCCACATTATAGAAAAATTCCTGTAGCCCTAACATAATTTTTTTTTCCATTCTCTCAAAAACAGTTCAAAGGAAGAAGCACTAAATCACATGGGTGGTGAGATGCAGGGGGCAAGAAAAAGAGAAGAGGTCAAGTAAACTATGACCTTTAGTCATGGAGAGAATGGTACTATTTAAGATAGATGTAGTGACTTGGCTGCAGAGAACATCAGGACAGGCCCTAATGACATCTTCCTTTGATTTCAAGATGACTCGGTAAGTAACCTTTGTTCCCATTCAGGAATGTGGTATGTTAGCCAAGGAGGCCGTCTCTGTCTCTACACCTGAGGTCATGTATATTGATGAGATACACCTGGCCCAGAGGAGCAGACTCGGCATTTATCAAAAGCAGCCACAGTGGGGACAACTGTTCAATGTTATAAGGCTATGCTCAGAAAGGAACATATGAATTTCCAGAAATTCTGATGAGACTCCTACTCAGATGATATGATCTCAACAGTACACGTACGGTGATGATTTTGAAGTCTGGAAACTTGACCTCTGCCTCCCTTGGAAAATGTAACTCATCTCTCTGCCCTATGTCCTGACCTTGATGACTTCCTTCTGTATTTCTGTATCTCTTCTATAAGCACGTGCTTTGATTACTCAAGCATGTGACGTTCTCAGCAGTCTGGGCTTCCTCTTCACAGCTGTCAATACTGTAAATAGTCTCCCTGAGTAGATTAGTGGTAACAGTGGGGCTGATGCACAGTCACCACCTCCAGTATGTCTACACCTCTGTGAAGAAAAAGTTGGAACGACAAAGTGGTATAATATCGTGCACCCAGATTATCGTACCATCCATAGTTTGGGGTACCTAATGCCTTGAGATGTATAAAGGGAGGTAGAACTTACCAGTGGGCATAAAAACTATACCCTTAGTTCCTAAGGACCTGGATTAGTGGGATAACCTGAAGAACACTACCAACAAAATCTGACACCTGCTATCGTTTACCGCGCTAGTGAAAATCAATGAGCCAATGGGGGAGCCAAAACAGCACAGATGACACTTCTGGATCCTGGGACTCCCCGTCCCACGAAATTGGCGGCATTGTAACCACGGGTATCAGGTGTAGCCGTAAAGTGGCAAAGAGTGGCAGTCAATAAAAACATTGAAAAAATGAACTCGTTGTGAGGAAAATGACAATTTCTCCTGTATCAGAATTCATTATTAAGAATATTCTAAGTGAAATAAGTCAAGCAAAGAAAGACAATTATCATATGATTTCTCTCATCTATGGAACATAAGAACTAGGAAGATCGGTAGGGGAAGAAAGGGATAAAGAAAGGGGGGGTAATCAGAAGGGGGAATGAAGCATGAGAGACTATGGACTCTGAGAAACAAACTGAGGGCTTCAGAGGGTAGGGGGTGGGGGAATGGGGTAGACTGGTGATGGGTAGTAAGGAGGGCACGTATTGCATGGCGCACTGGGTGTTATAAGCAACTAATGAATCATGGAACTTTACATCGGAAACCGGGGATGTACTGTATGGTGACTAACATAATAAAATTAAAAAAAATTAAAAGAAAAGGGGGGCGCCTGGGTGGCACAGTGGTTAAGCGTCTGCCTTCGGCTCAGGGTGTGATCCTGGCGTTGTGGGATTGAGCCCCACATCAGGCTCCTCAGCTATGAGCCTGCTTCTTCCTCTCCCACTCCCCCTGCTTGTGTTCCCTCTCTGCTGGCTGTCTCTATCTCTGTCAAATAAATAAATAAAATCTTTAAAAAAAAAAAAGAATATTCTAAATAAATGGGAAAACCTGCCATTTCCTCCCAGATCATTATGGTAGGGAAAATCCACTCTCTTCTCAATCTTTAATTTCTATTGAAATATATTTTCCATGCAAAAAAGTGCAACATCTTATAGAGCAAGTTGACTTTTTACACACTGAGTCACACCCATGTATCACTAACCAGGTGAAGAAACAAAACATTACCAGACTATGGACTCTGAGAAACAAACTGAGGGCTTCAGAGGGGAGGGTGGTGGGGGAATGGGATAGGCTGGTGATGGGTAGTAAGGAGGGCACGTATTGCATGGTGCACTGGGTGTTATACGCAACTAATGAATCATCGAACTTTACATCAGAAACCAGGGATGTACTGTATGGTGACTAACATAATATAATAAAAAAACATTAAAAAAAAAAAAGCATTACCAGAATCTTCATGGCCCTCCTCATGTCCCCTTCCCAAGAGGGATTTCTATTCTGATTTCAAACTCTATGGATTACTTTTGCCAGCTTTTGTACATTACATAAGTTAAATAAAGCAGTATGTGCTATTCTGTGCCTGGCATCTTTCAGTAAACATTTTATATTTTGAAATTCATCCATATAACCTTTCATTCCATTGTTGTATATTTCATCATGGGTTGTACCACAATTAATTTATCCCCTCTACTGCACATGAGCATTTTGGTGGTTTCTAGTTTGGACCTATTACAGATAGGGCTGCTACAAACATTCTAATACTTGTCTGTTGTTGAACAGATGCACGCACATTAGGGGCAGTACCTGGGGGGGAATTGCTAGATCACAGAGTAGGCACATGTTCAGCATTAGTAAGTACAAGGCAGTTGGACAAATTTGCCAACAGTTTTTGCAGAGTTGGGGTTGCCATATGTTTCTGCTAACACTTGGTGTTTTATCATCTTAACGGTTCTTCTGATACATACTGAAATTGCTCTGTATTTTGGGGGGAAGGGTTGTTTTGCTTTATATAGTTGCTCTTTTATAGTTTCTCAGTTCATAAGCACTGTATCTATACTTGAAATTTCTTATGAAAAAGCCTGATCCCTAGTGTATTCGTGAGTAGGATATGTGTGTGTATTTGTTGATGTGTGTGTTTCCTTGGCTGACTTTAATTCTTAGGGGAATCAACAACCACTTAAAACATCCAACCAGATTTTTTTCTCCCAATTTTGCTCTCTAAGAAACAAAATTCAGCTGCAGCTTCTTTATTTCTGCAAAGTTATATTACACTTAAAGTTCATAGTCAAAGAAGCAAATGCATTTGTAGAGAGTTAATTTGTTTTCTGGAATTTTTATGCCCCATAGTGCATTGAAATATTGTTCTTTTGCTGTCTGCACGCATATGTATGGGAAAATATTTCATCAGTTTATGATGTTTATACTTTCATATTAAAGGACTTTTTGTTTTATTTTTAAAAATGTATTCAATTTGTTTAAAATTAAAAAAAAACCCAGTTTACCCATTTCTCTCACCCCCCACACTTTACCTCTGTCTACTATTGATCCGTTCTCTGTAGCTGTGAGCGTATACATATATTAGATTCCACATATAAGAGAGATCGTACGATATTTGTGTTTCTCTGTCTGACTTATTTCACTTGGCCTAAAGGCCTCGAGGTCCAGCCATGTGGTAGTTCAATCATACACTGTTGTTTTAATTGTAATTCCCTGATAATTAATGAAATTGATCATCTTTCTATTTGTCTATAGGCCAGTAGAATATTCTTTGCTGTGGAGGCTCTTCAGGTCTTTTTTCCATTCTTTTAGTACTTTGAATATGTTTTTCTTATTAATTTGTAAGAATTCTTTATATATTTTGGATATAAGTCCTTAGCTGGACATGGGTACAAATACCTCTTCCCAGCCTGTGGCTTGCCTTTTCACTTCCTTAATGGTGTCTGTAGTGCTAGTACGGCCATAGCAAACTATCACAGATTGGGTGTCTTAAACAACAGAGACTTATTTTCTCACAGTTCTGAAAGCTAGAAGTCTGAGATCAAAGTGTTAGCGGGTTTGGTTTCTTATGAGAGCTGGGAGGGAGAATTCTGTTCTAGAATATGGTCATCTCTCTGCATGCACACATGTCTAAGCTCTGTGTGTGTGTGTGGGGGGGTCCAAACTTCCTGTTCTAATGAGGGCACCAGTCATATTGGACTAGGGCCCACCCTAAAGACCTCATTTTAACTTAATCACCTTTTTAAAGACCTTAACTCTGCATACAGTTACATTCTGAGGTACTGGAATACCTCTGGCTAGAACATACAAATTTGTGTTGGAGAGAGAGACAGGGAGGACAATTTAGCCCAATTCATTGGCCTTTTTTTTTTTTTTTGAGATATAATTAACATTTCACAAATTCATCATTTTCAAGTGTATAATTCATATGAGAGTGCGACCATCACCACTATCCAATTCCAGAACACTTTCATCACCCCAAAAAGAAACCCCAGACCCTTTAGTAGTTACTCTTCATTCTCTCCCCCCAGTCCCTGGCAACAGCTAATCTCCTTTCTGTTTCTATAGATTTGCCTATTTTGGACATTTCATCACTGTGTGTCTGGCTTCTTTGACTCAGTGTCATGTTTTCAAGGTTCATCTGTGTTGCAGCAGGTGTCAGTACTTCATTCCTTTTTGTGGCTGAATCATATTCCATTGCATGGATAGACCACATTTTGTTTATCCACTCATCGGGTGGGTTGTTTTCACTTTTTGGTTATTATGAATAATGCTGTTATGGGCGTTCATGTGTTTATGTTTGTATGAAGATAGGCTTTCAATTCTCTTGGGTGTATAGCTAGAAGTGAACTGCTGGATCATATAGGAGCTCTAATTTTTTGAGGAACTGACGAACTGTTTTCCTATCAGCTACAGTATTTTCCATTCTTCTCAACAATGTATGAATGTCAACCTAGAGGGTGGGAAGTGGGGTGTCATTGTGGTTTTGATTTGTGTTTCCCTGATGACTAATGATGCTGAGTGGCTTTTCATGTGTTTATTGGCCATTTTTATGTCTTCTTTAGAGAATCTTAATGATGTCTTTAAATGAACAGAAATGCTTATTTTAATATTGGATAATTTATAACTTTTTTCATAATGCTTTTTATATTGCTGTATATAAGAAGTATTCCTACTTTAAGATCATGAACGTGTTCTTCTGTATGTTTCACATGTAGATCTATAATCCACTTTGGATTTCTTTTGGGTAGAGGTAAGGTAAGGAGCAAGAGACAATTTTTCCATATAGCTTTCCAACTGACCTAGAAAATATGTATTGAAAAAAGCATCCTTTCCCACCACACTGAAGGGTCAAATTTGTCACAATTTAATATTATATTAAATATTATATATAGTTTATATTTGCCTTAATATATTCACTTCTCGATTTTTTTTATCCAGCTGCATAATCAGCTTGATTCTATTTGGACTAACACCACACTGTCTTAATCTAGCTTTATAACCAGTCTTGAAGTCTACCAGTATTAGTCCTCCAGCTTTGTTTTGTTTCAAGATTATCTTGACTATTCTTGGCCCTTGTCATGGCTCTGGGCTTTCCCGTTAAAGCCAGAAAGGAAACAGACNATGGCTCTGGGCTTTCCCGTTAAAGCCAGAAAGGAAACAGACCACTTGTTTTTGGTCTGTGGTACCATAGAAGGAATTACATTCAGCAGAGAATTTTTAAAACTGATTTTTTTGTGTTAAGACTTAGTTCATGGAATTTCAGACATCCCTTTATGAAATGATTATTGGACACTTACTGTGAACAAAGCCCACAAATGAAATAGTAAGTGTACTATATGGCAGAGGTCAGTTCTGTCTTCAATGGGTAGTGGTCAAAGATGTTCAATAGAATCAAAGAGCTATAAATGTGCAATATAAAAATAAGAGTATGTAGGTAGAAGTTGACAGCTGAAAGGGGCAGTGAAATTGCATACAAACTTAGAAGCACTCATTTCTGTATTTTACATGGTACACATAAGTAGTAGAAACTCAAAGGCGCCTGGGTGGCTCCGTCAGTTAAGCAGCTGCCTTTGGCTCAGGTCATGATCCCAGGGCCCTGGGATTGAGCCCCACATCGGGCTCTCTACTCAGGGGTGCATCTTCTTCTCCCTCTCCCTCTACCCCTCCCCTCTGCTCATGGTCTCTCTCTCTCAAATAAATAAATAAAATCTTAAAAAAGAAAAAAAGAAAAGCAAGAGAAAAGAATGAATTTGATAGATCAGTCCAGAGGGGATTACAGAAATCTCAGGAGACATTGAGCATCCCCAAAGAGAAGACACGTCCCATTTAAAAATAAAACAAACATACAAATAGTTGAACTTGCTGCCCACCTTGCTACAAAGAAGTTCACCGTTAAAGAAGCCTTGCTCATTCATACAGAGACATTAGTCAATATGTTACAGCCCCATTCTTTCTTATGAACAGGAAGCAGAGAATATTTAAAAAACAACAACAACAACAACACCCTATACTTAATATTTTCAGAGACCGAAAAAATTATATCGTATCCACGAGGAAAGAATAGGATACCACTTAAAAGGAACATGTAGAGACAGCTACAGGCTATTGGAAATTAAAATGAAATAAATAGATTTTAAATTTCAAAAAAGGTCTTAAAATACAGAGTCAAGAAAATCTCCCAGAAAGTAGAACACAAAGAAAAAGATATGGGAAGTAAGGTAGAAAAGGTTAAAACAATATTTTACTGAAGCAGATTCCAGGGGCAGGAGGTGGGAGGAGGGAAACAAGACAAGACAAAATAAAACCAGAAAAGAATGGAACAAATTTCTAAATTCTAAAGCACATGTGTTTCCTGATCAAAACTTCCTAGAAGGTGCCCATGTCAATGCATAGAAAGCACCCCACAGCAAAGCCACAGAGATAAAGAGAAGATACTAAAATCACGGAGGGGTGGGGGATCAATAACACTGTGTCAGGGATTGGAATATCATGGACTGTTGCACCAGAAGGTGAGTGACAGCGGAGAAGTGACTTCAAAATTCTGAAAGAACCCACGCTTCTACATACAAGTAATTTATTGATTAACTGTGAGGGTTAGAAGAAGAAGGAGAAGAAGAAGAAGGAGAAGAAGAAGAAGAAGAAGGAGGGAGGAGGAGGAGGAGGAGGAGAAGGAGAAGGAGAAGGAGAAGTTTTAACGCATGTAAAGATGTTACTTCCTAGACCATCTTTTCTTAAGCACTAGAAAAAATGAGGAAATAAACCAAAAGACATGAAGATGTGGAATCCGAGTAATGGAGAGCACAGCAAAAGAAAGACCTAAGATTTAATACTAAACAATTCATTTCAGAACCACTGACTGGAGGGCCTGTAGAGGAAATCTCCAGGAGGTGTGGTGTGGTTAAGGATGGAACTGAAATTGTATCTGACATATCCCAGCATATTCAGAAATATATTGCTAGACTATAAAAGATCTGTTGTAGCAAGAATCAGCAACAGAAGCAGAAAACTAAACCCAAAAGCAAGATAAAATATTCAAGCTATAAAAATTAAAACATTTGCTTGTAAGGAAGGAAATTCATAAGTTATTACTTGGCTTACTGTGTGTTGGCAATGATTATGATTTGCTCAGTCATAATAAGGTAAACACTGAATATTAATCTAATCAAGGAGTAGGATACAACTACACTGAGGAAAGATGGTACTGTAAAGGACCTAAACTCTATTCTCTCCAGACAGTAAGTTGATACATAATGTTGAAAAATAATAAATAAACATAAGGAGGATGAGAATGTCTTTTGGAAATCTATAGATAAATATCCTAAGAGAGAGCTAAAGGAGTTGAAAGTGGTTATTTTGGGGGCATAAGACCAAGGGATGGATTGAGTGTGTCAAACTACTAGAGTTTTCATTACAAGTCTTTTTGGATTATTTGACTTTTCAATTATTTGCTTGTATTACTTTAGTAAAATAGTAAATTACTAAAAGTTAGAGTTGCATAAATAATAGAGATTTAAGTAAGTTATTTAAATCCAAAAAGATAAGTCATCAATAAGAGAAAATAAAATTACATGAGACTGACTGATAGAGAGAGAGAGGAGGGCAAAAAGTCAGAGCTAGATTGATCATTTTTAGCAGGAAATAAAAATATATTCTTTAGAGAGAAAATGTCAAATGATATACTGTGTGCTTCCTCTTCAGAATGACTAAACTAACCAGTAGAAAAATTCAAAACAATAGGACTTAGGCAGAAGGAGAGAAGAATTTCATTTTCATTTTTTATATATGCCTTTGTAAGGCTTGCATTCTTATATATACATATATATATCACTTCTAGAATTATAATTATGTGTAATTAACTTGAAATTAACAAATACAAAGACTGTGGCATAATTCACATCAGTGTGAAAATGTCTCCATACTGCCCTCCACAGACTGCAGGAAAGGAAATATGGAAAGACTCATAATTCAGAGATTCTCCTGAATCTTCTCTCTAGCTTGGTGTCCAGATCTGGAATGGATGGCGCTTGGTTTATTTGAGTACATTCATGAAATTTTGGATATAAAATTCCTGAGACTAGGGAAAGATGGTGACCCAAAATACTTTCCCTAATAAACTGAAGGGAAATGAGTTTCTGGGGCAGTGGGAGCAAGAATAGATGAAGTCTGACAAGGAGAGATTTGAGAAGGGAAAGTGGCAGACCAGAAAAGCCTAGAGACTGACAAGGTCATGCAGAGAAAGTCAGACAGAAGATATTCCTGGTGGCAGGGAAAGGCAGTGGTCTTTCAGGATCACAGTTCTGGAGCATTCACTGTGGAAGTCCTGTCTTGTGTAGCCAGCCATATTACCCCTCTGTTACCTCCAAAGCTTTAGTATAAGTCCCCTATGAAACTTTCTCATGTGATGGCTGTTTTAAGGAAATCAAAGAAAAGAGGACACGTTTTCTAATACGGATGTAGTGGAGAAGCAGAGGCCAGGGTAAGTCAGCGTGAGTGGAAATGAGACTTCAGAGGAGGCAAAAGATTGGAAGAAATGGTGACTGTCAGAAATATAAGTTTCCCAAGAATATGCAGAGCTATAAGAAGGACACATGAGGGACAAGCACTGAGGAGCTCCACCCAGCCCCCTCAGTCCCCTCTAACATTTCTATGTGCTCCTCTGCAAGCTTCTGTGGGTTCTGGTTTCTCATGATCCTACCTTCTCTTCTGTTGGCAGGATTCCCCTCAGGCTGCTAGATAGTTTTGCTCCCCAGAGAAAGCTAGACGCCCTAAGAGCTTGTGCGCCCCTCGAGTGGCTCTTCACCAATGACTGACTGGTACTGCAGAATGAAAGCCCAGTTCCTTTACCTGGAATTGCGACAAAGTGTAAACAAATTCATAGTCCAGAGTTCCCTTTGGGTCAAGGCCAAGCCACTTTCTGTAGAACTTGGCCTGATCACCGTGCTAGGCTCCTTCCCTGTCCTGTCCTGCTCACCCTACTCCTTTTCCTCTTTCTCCTTAGAACAACACTTCCTTAATAAATTACTTGCTCACAAATCCTTTTCTCAGGGTCTGCTTCTGGAGAATCTGGTCTAAGAGAGACACTAAAACCATTTTCATTGAAATATTAAGAAAAGAGTTGGAAGCCTTGGCCATACTCAAGGGTTTGGTGACACAAAGATTAGGCTTTCAAAGACTTTCGAGGTGGTTAATATTGGGTAGAAGGGATGCCGAGCAAAACCAAATGTAAAGAAGCAAGAAGTTATCCCAGAGAAATACTGGTGATCAAATAGAGAAAGAAGCCAGAAGACTTGGAGGAAGATGTGATGTCTGGCCCAGGCAGTGAAGGATGGGTAAGAAGTGAAGATGTAGGGTAAGGACACCTCAGATAAGGCACAAGTATTCATTTGCAAGGACTACATACACCTTGTGATACAGTAAAATAGAAAAGGAAGTTAATTAGAGACACATTAGGAAGTGATTGGTATAGGGCCCTAATTTTTCATTATACAGGCATTGTAGTGAAAACAAAGACATTGGATTCTTGATGGGTCATTATTTATTTCTGTCATTCCACCATGTCCAGAACAGCAGAAGCACAGGCTGATCAAAGATACAAATCAGCAGCTCCACATTATTGTTGGCACTAAGGATATCAACAGATTCTCCTAACATGAGTATATTTTTTCAGTAAACAGTATTTAAGAAACGATTAGTGGAGTTGCTAATGAGAGCAATGTACCTAATTCTCTATTTTTGCGGGGAGGAGGCAGGGGGTGCTGGTGGTGGATGTGCTGGTTTCTAAATGGCATTCCTCCTCAAGTCTGACTTTTGATCAGGTGTCCAATCTCCAGAGACAGCTTATACACCTCCAGGGCCCTTTTCACATCCTCTGGGTAGGGGAGACACTGTAAGAGTTTATTGCCAACGAGCACTTGCTCACAGCCCATCTGGTATTCCTAAAAGACATAAAAGGATAGACTTAGAGACTTCTGTCCAACTGCGAAAGTATAGGATGTCTTCAGGATGTCTCAGTGATGACAGGAAAATTAGAGTATCAAGCCCATCCTCAGGACTGATGGAGGAAATCAAAAGATACTCTGTCTTAGGGGAGTACCCAGCACTACACCAGCACTCCTCCTATGCAGTGAATGACTGTTGAAGCAGGGAAGGAAGAGGCTGCTGAAGACACCCAGGGGTCTTCTTCAGGGACAACGAAGGAACAGTTCTGATGGTTATGCAAAATCATAGCGTGTTTGTGGAAAACACAGGGCTAGGGGCCAGGTTGCCTGGATCTATGGAACCCTCCTATCTAGGGACTTGGTTCTTCTTGCTATAAAATGAATTAGAACTTGCTTGAACAAGTTCACCAGGTGCTTTGAGGCTGATTTCCAAAGTGATTTAAACAACTTGTGAGTCCTGATACAAGTCAGTTTTCATCAATGTTGGTTGACAGTGCTGTGACACCAGCTACAATTCTTAGAACATGATAGGACATCTTGAAATGTGTGCCACTTACCCACTTACACTTGGGCACCTCTGGGAACCAGATTCCGTTCTCTGAGCAGGTGATATTTTGAGAGCCAACCACACCATAGCCATCGTCACACCGGACAGTAACACTTTCAGGCTCAACATACTCGTCCTCATCCACAGACAGACCTCCATTTTCAATCTCTGGTTTCAGACACAGAGCTGTAATGGAAACACAATTTTGATCATCCTGTGATTCTCAGAATAAAATCTTATGGAAATGAAGAATACCGAGGGGATGAAAAACACTGATAATAAATTATACCTGCATGCTGAGATCGTTCTCTACCTCCATTGATTATATGATTATAACAATAATATTAATATTAGTAATGTTATTTTACATACTATTGTCAACATAAAACACTATTATTTTTCTAAAGATTTTATTTATTCATTCATTTGTTTATTTATTTTAGAGAAAGAGAGAGAGAGCACACAAGCAGGGGAAAGAGAAGAGGGGGAGGGAGAGAGAACCTCAAGCAGACTCTGCACTGATCGTAGACTCTGAGGCAGGGCTTGATCTCATGACCCTGAGATCATGACTTGAGCTGAAACCAAGAGTTGGATGCTTAACCAACTGAGCCACCCAAGTGCTCCATAAAACACTGTAATTGTCTCCGTTTGGCTAGACAGAAAAATTAGGTACAGATAGTTTATGTGACTTGTCTAAGGATGCATAGCTTTTAGGTGACATGATTATGATATAAACCTAAGGATTGTGGTCCTAGAATCTGAGTTTTTAAAACTGCAATATCTCAAAACCTCACTTTTTTCATGATCCTAAGTATGTAATTTTTATTCACATACCCTTAACATCTTCCTGTGTTAAATGAAGACAATGGTGGGAAATTAGTCCCTTGAGTTGCTATTAGCAGTGTGATTTTAAAATGGCACACCTAATCTTGGTAGTCAACCAGAAATCTCTTATTAGGCCAACTTCATCATGAGAAGATGAACGCCATGCGTGAGGCCCTAATGAGTAGTCATTTAAAAATGAAGCAGGTGCTTACTAAAATGTTGCTAAATCCTCACTGATAGTCACAAATCCTCACTGATAGCAATTAAAAATTGCTATCTCTATATGCAGAAACAGACCATATATACACAGGCACTTGAATTATGCCAAAGGTAACAGTGGGAAATACAGCCCATTTATTAAGTGGTACACAATTGATTATCCACTGGGAAAAACCAAATTTGACCCCCACTTTCTACCATAAACACATAGGAATTTCAAGTGGGTTGGTGATATCATTGTGAAAGGTAAAACAGTGAAGCTCTGTAGGAGAACATGTTTGTTGTATTTTGTTGTATTTTTGTTGTATTTTGTTGTACAGAATATTGCCTTGTGGAAGGCAAATATCTCTTAAACAAGACACAAAAGTTTCCAATATCAAGGAAATATTGATAATTTGAAATAAATTGGAATTTAGAACTTAAGTTTTTCAAAACCAGAACACTCATACCCAACTGGTAGAAATATAAATTGTTATGACCACTTTTGAACAAAATTTGACATCATCTACTAAAGATAAATATGTGTACACTCTACAAAACAGCAACTCTACTCCTGAGCTTATTCCTAACAGAAATGTTTACATATTAGTACCAAGAGACATGCACAAAAGTGTTCTTAAGAGCATTACTCATAATAGCCTAAAATATGAAAAACTCAAACTTCTATAAAATACATACAATGTAGTCTATTCATCCAGGGGAATATTATAAATCAATGAAAATGAAGAAACTATCACTATGTGTAAGAACATAGATGATTTTCCAAACCTAATGAAGAAAGAATCCAGATACAGAAGAGTGCAAGCAGGATTTCCTTATACAAAGTCAAAAAGGTGAAAAAAACTAATCCATTGTGTTAGAAGGTGGAAGAGGAACAGTAAAGTATCCCCCAAGCTGAAAAGGCACGTTGAAACCTAAAAACAAAGCAGACCATACCAAACAGTTTACACAGAGTTTTATTCAGGGTAACTTACTGATGGAGATGCGGGGGAATCAAGCCGACAACGATCCAGGCCCTGTACAGCTATTTTCCAAAAAGTCTGGACTTCAGTCCACAGATTTTTTTAGAGCCAGGGGACATTGTAGTGCAGGACATTATAGGGAGAGCGAACGCTTCACTTGCACCTAAGTGACAGCTAACCTTTCATTAGATCTTGTAGCGCCATCTATAGGTCAGGAAGAGGAAGGACTATTTTATCTCTAAGATTCATGGGAGCCAAGGAAAGCCTCCCCCTACACGGGCCTCGGTGGGTATTTCTGAGGTATGTATGTTAATCTCCAATGCGCCTGGAACACATAACCCCAAGAAAGGTCGTCAAACGAACAGGAACAAGATGAACGACCAAAGATGGAGTCAGTACTGTTAGCACTCCTACACATGGTGTTGGTAGAGTGACCTTCCTTGGGGAGGAGAGCGGGGAGTAACATGCCATGCTTCAAGGGTAGGTTCACGTTGTGATAGTTGTTGACCTTTACACTTAAGATGCGTACAGTGTTCTGTAGTATGTCACATTTCAATTAAAACTTTTATTAAAACAGAGCAAAAAGTGGTCCTCCAGATTACCTCCGAAAACATACACATTGGTAACAATGGTTACTTCCAAGACTGATAAACTGGGTGATGGTTCAGACTTTAAAAGTATTGTACCATATGCATGCATTAACTACATGAAACGAATAAATAAGTACAATAAAAAAAATGTTTAGTGTTTCCCCTGGCTGGAAAGAGACTCTAGGGTCATAATATTGACAGAAGCTCTACTTTTTAAAACAAAGTCATCAGTGAGGTGGAAGTTACCTTTACATTTAGGGGCTGGAGACGACCAGTAGGACTTCCTGCAGGTGATTTTAGACTCTCCAACCAGAACATATCCTTCATCACATTCATATTGCACCACAGTAGTATAGGAGAAAAATGAACTCACGTCTTTATGGGATCCATGGGCAATGCTCGGAAATACACTGCAGTCTTGAATGGTAAAAGAGAAGGGTGGAAGACAATGAGCTAGAGTTTAATTTAATTAATTCTTCTTATTTTACGGAAGGAAGTCATTAAAGTATACTGCAGAGGTATATTTCATTTCCTTGACAAAATCGATAGGAATGACTAACTGAGATCTTAGTTACTTGCTAGACACTGTGTTAATCATTTTATATATGTTAAGCCAACTGACCCCCACACTAACTCTCCGCGTCAGTTTGATCATCGTTCCCATTCTAGGGAAAAGGAAACTCAGCTTTAGAGGGATCAGATATTCCACAGAATGTCACAGCTAGTAAGTGCCAGTAACATGAATCAAACTTAGGAATTAAGCTCTAGTTTGTATCAAAGTCCCCTGGTACTTTCTGGAATACTGCTATTTCTGCTCTCTGTAGCGATCATTGGATGCTTACTTTATAAGGCATCAATGGATATTTAAAGGCCACAAAAATGGAAGTTTTGCTTGAAGAACAATACTCTAACACGGTCAAGTAACATCCCATAATTGATGAAGTAGGTAGCTCAGAATCCATTAGAAAAGTCTTGACTCCATCACCCAAACCAAAGGTATTAAAAGATTAGGAATTTGATTTTTAAATTCAAATTAGTCCTGGGTGAGGCAAACATGTGGGGACATTTCTCCTTCACACTGACAGAGGGGCTCTAAGGAGCCCACTGAGAAAAGCCACTACACCTCTTTTCAGTTTGGGGGGGACAGTAGACACAGTGGCCTATTTTTGAGCTCCTGCCTGGGAAATCTAAAATGCAAAGGTGGGCTGTCTAGTGGCTCTGCTGGTGAGAGAGAAGGACAGATTTCTGCTGCTTTGAGACTGCCCCGTACTCCTGGTGTTATTCGGAACAAAGGATGAGTGAGTACTTCCAGTGAATTGGAAATGGGCTGCATGAAAAAGACAGGCCTGGTGGCGTTGTCTTCAGGCCTGTGCAAAAAGACCTCCTGAGGTGGGAAGAAAGCCTCAGTAAAAGTAAATCTCCAGGAGTCACTAGGTCTTTAGGAGATAGAAAAGAATGTGATCAACCGGAATCAGAGATGGATCCCGGGATCAAGCAGACCAGGGAACTGCAGTTAGCAGATCCTCAGTGATGAGGAAGGACCTATTGAAAAACAGCAGCAACGACAACAAAACACAGGAGAGAAAGCAAGCTTGAAACACTCTTGATGCAAAGATTTGGTTCAGGTCAAGCCCTGTTTCCCTTACCTCTGCTCCTCCCAAAGCTTCGACTCTGAGGGTTCCAGAAAGCATAAGAACAGTAATTCCAAAGTAAGTTCTGTTTCAGTAAGGAGGAAAAGGAATTCACCTGTGTGTGAGTCAACAGCTACCATAGAGCATTTCTTAAACTGCAGATTAAGCCCCTCCATAGAAATATAAAAAAAAATAGCTCTTAATTTTTATGACCAGTCACACATATAGAGTTCTGTACAACACTTCTCAGGTAATATCAAGGAAGCATACTTGCAACGTACTTAAAAAGATAAGATGTAGCCGTGATATAGGAAAGATGTTAGGGTTTGAAGCCAATGGCCAAGGAAGAATTCTTGAGACATCTTTGTCTTTGGTGCAGAAAGGTGGTTTTATGAAAGCATGGGAACAGGACGCATGGGCGGAAAGAGCTGCACTGGGGTCACAAGGAGTGGCCCATTATATACTTTCAAGTTGCGGGGGTGGTGGTGGTCAGGGATAGTGTAAGTCTCTAAGGAATTTGGAAACAAGATTTTCAGGACCTTGAGGGGGCTACCTATTGTTGGGAAAAGGTCATTTATTACTGTCTAATAAAACCTTAGCCATGAGACCCCACAGATGTATATATTGGTGGGCCATATGCTTGGGGGATGATTGCCAACACGTATCTTGGGGGGTTTAGAGATAAAGGAAGTCTCCAAGAGAATTTTTATATGTTAAAGTAGGCTTACAGGACCATGGGGGTGGGGGAGGTCAGGCTAGGATTGCCTTTTGCCCTTAACAAAGTGTCAACATCAAGGCAGCTAAGTCCCTAGAGGAATGTCACTCCACCTCTTTCAAGGACTTGTCAGTGGGCTCTAGGTAGTAAGGAAGAACTGCTTTTGTTTCCCACATCAGCCACATACATAGTTACACCACAACTCTATAACAGTCACTCTAGTGCCAGATTAGGACAGGAAATGAGTTCTATAGGAGAAGGTGTTGGCAGTATGGAGGGACAGCCTCCAGGAGTAAGCTGGAGATAGGTCTCGAAGGATGGGTGGAAGTCGAGTGGTTGGTAAGATAGGAGAGACAGAGCAATAGTGGGCAGTGAGCAAAGTCTGGCATCAGAAGCTTATTACTGTGAGGGAAAAGAGCTTCATGTCAGAGCTGACAGTCATTAAGTACCATTTCAGAGGGTTGGGGCCATGGGAAATGGGAAGAGATGCGGGAACAGAAGGAAAAAGAGGAAGGGAAATGGAACCATGAAGAAATAATTGAAGGGTGTGACAGATTTGATAAGGCCTTCCTCTGCCACCTCAGATGTATGGGAGGGGGACTCAGAGATGAAGCTGGAGAACTGAAAAATCCCCTGAGCATGAAGTCCTTTATCTTGTACCAACCCTATAACTAAACTAACACTACCTCTCAGTAATTTTCATGCATCTGATGTGAAAAATCCTCTTCCAGATATTGCTTCCTTAATTAACCCATAATTTCCCCCTGACTACTCTTAGTGATGAAGAAAGCATGGCTTCCGCATTTTTAAATCAACAGGACAGCTCGCCTTGGAGCATTCAGCATTATTTTAGGGTCCAGGTTTTCCCTCTAAACTATCTCGAATCCTCAATTTTTATGCCATGATAGCTGTTTCAGAGGATATGTTTATAAATATTTTTCAGTATGAAAATTAATTTTCTCAGATAAAAAATAATGTCAACTAACAAAAGAGGAAAATATCACTTTGCTTAAAGGACATTTCCATTTAAATAACAGAACGACAAATTAATTTCCACAGCATCAGGCCTTCAATCGATTCTGGTAAGTTCTCTCAAACACTTTTGTTTCTCATTCTGGCAAAAATTTCCCTACATTTCAATAACAATGTCTTACATTTATAAAATGGTTTACAATTCCCAAAGTACGTTGTAATTTTACCTCAGAAAATTTACTCAGTATTTGATAACAGAATATGTATTTTAAAATTTTTATTTATCATTAGTTTTTAATCCCACTGTAGTTAACATACCTGCAATATTAGTTTCAGGTGTACCACACAGGGATTCAGCACTTCCGTACAACACCCAGTGTTCATCACAAGTCCACTCCTTAATCCCCATCACTTATTTCACCATCCCCCTGCCCACCTACCCTCCTGTAACCGCATATAGTGAAGAGTCTCTTTCTTGGTTTTCTCTTTTTTTTTCTTTGTTTTGTTTCTTAAATTCCACATATGAGTGAAATCATATGGCGTTTTTCTTTCTCTGACTGACTTATTTCACTCAGCATTATCCTCTCTAACTCCATCTGACAACAGAAAATAGTTTTGCTTTTTTGGATGGAAATTATTTCTAATCAGTCAGTAACTAAGATTGTGGATGGCATTATTAACCTATTTGGAAGGTAAATTTGTTTTAAGCATTTGGGAGCCCTGAACTATAAGAAACTGATTTGAAAATTCAAGATTATTCTTTGCTAAAGCAGCCTCACAAGGAATTTTGCATATCAACACTTTTTTATTCTAGACATAACAATAGCTTCTACCTGAATTAAAACAATTTCCTCTATATTTTAAAATTCTTCATTTTTATTAATACATAGGTTATTATACTCTCTCAAAAACATGATGAATTACCAGTATTTGACTATATTCCTTTAATTCCTTTTTTTTTTTTAAGATTTTATTTATTTATTTGACAGAGACAGAGACGGCCAGCGAGAGAGGGAACACAAGCAGGGGGAGTGGGAGAGGAAGAAGCAGGCTCATAGCGGAGGAGCCTGATGTGGGGCTCGATCCCAGAACGCCGGGATCACGCCCTGAGCCGAAGGCAGACGCTCAACCGCTGTGCCACCCAGGCGCCCCTCCTTTAATTCTTAATTTGGGAATTAAGAATTGTCCTCCAGGGGCACCTGGGTGGCTCAGTCCTTAAGCATCTGCCTTGGGCTCAGGGCCTGATCCTGGCGTTCTGGGATCGAGCTCCTCTGCTGGGAACCTGCTTCTTCCTCTCCCACTCTCCCTGCTTGTGTTCCCTCTCTCGCTGGCTGTCTCTCTCTCTGTCAAATAAATAAATAACATCTTTAAAAAAAAAAAAATTGTCCTCCATATCTTAGAGAAAATACCCTCCTTTCCCCATAACTACTATACTCACCACACAAGGCAGAAGGGCACAGAAGGGTCAAGATCCCAAAGATGTACAGGGCTGGGAAAGTGCTCTGCAACTTGGGGGCCATGGCACAGAGTCTCAGGGGTGCCATACTGGGGCTCAGTGTTCTCAGACACTTGAATCAATATGAAGAAAAGAATTCTACATAACAATTGAAATGGTGCCTAAGCCAATGTAACCAGCCTTGGCAAAGTCTCAGCTGTGTGTCACTAAAGGGGAGGGACGGGGGGAGTGACCAGAAGAGGAGGTGCTGAGCACAGCTGTGACAGAAGTCAGCTGATAAGGCTGCTTGGAGAGGAGTCTGGAGATTGACGGGAGGGCCCTTTGGGATTCTGTATGTAGTTATTGTAAACCTAAGACTCTCTTGCTGTTCAGATGGGGGCACATGATGAGTTCCTTTCTGAATATATCTGTGATTCCTCTCTGAGTAAACAAGAGCAAAAAGGCACAAGGGACTGCAGCTCACGATGCACAGTGTATTTGGTGGGTTCTATAGGAATTACAAGTCATAGCATGAGGGAAAATAGACTGTCAGAAGTGGTGCCTGTTTGAGAAGTGGTTTCTGTGATGAGAAGTAGGTATAACTTGCTCATAGAAAAATGAATTTTTTTTAAAAACTAGAAAATTAAATTTCTTTCTCGATAGCACAAAGTCTAGGCAGAACAGAGTAGTATGAGTCTCTAAGTGTGAAAATACTCAAGAATCCAGTCCATACACTTACAATTACAATACCTCAGTGGGAACCTCTTTTCTCTAATTCTTGGGTTTTCTAACGTACATACAACATCAAATGATTCACTCTGTGAAACTAACTGTTCTAGTGTGGAAGTTATTCGAGTCCGTGTTTGCAACACAGAAGAAGCATGCACTGCAAGTTAAATGTTTGAAGGTGATTAATTAAGAAGAAAGGAAGATTTATTATGACTTTCAGAATATCTGAATGATACTGGATCCTGGAGAACCTAGCATTTTGCTTCTAAGTACTAAACACAACTCGATGGAAGGCATATTTGTTATTCTTCTAAGATGTTAACCCCAGAACTAAGTTTCCCATAACCATCTGGGATTGCCTGGTTATTCATCCAGATCACTTCCTAAATTTAGTCTCCTTCAGTGGCACAGATGAAACTACCCACCTGGATTCTGTATCTTGCCCACCAACAGTGAATATCTGTTCCTTGAGGAGACAAAGATGGTTGCCTAAACAAAAGAGCAAACTCTGGAAATTGTCCTAAAGTGATCTTCACTACTCAGCTGAACTGGAATGATCACTACAATAATAGACGAAATGTTTATCTTTCAGAAATAAGAGTTACCAAATATAGCTGAACAAAATTCTTTGGAATATTACGGGAAGCACAATTAAATTTCAACTTCTTAGAGAGAACAGAAAGCAAGTAAATCCACTAAACAGTTGCTTCCTTTAAAAAGAGGAACCACAATAAAGAGAAGTAATTTAAAGGATCAATCAACATGTTTTGTTAACCTGCCTTTTATCTTTAAGCACATAGTGTACCAGAACTTTACATAAATTATTATAATGAGTCCTCAAAAAGTCTGATGACATGGCTCTTGCTTTCCTTGCTGAGGACACAGGTTCAGATAAATTAAGTAACCTGCCCCCTAAACTTCTCAGATAATTAGAGGCTAAGCCAAACATGAACCCAAGACTGATACTAAAATCGAAGCTTTTTCTTTAAACCAAAATAATTTGTACTTTTTGGCCAATAATGATTTCCTGTCAGGACACTGAATCAGCCATTTTGGAGTAAATCAACATCATTGGCTTTTACCCAATGGTACACCTACCCTCCACATGCTGCTGGCACTGCGATTAATGGCTTAGGCCCATGACCTCCAAAGCATGTACTGTGATGACAGGAGCCACCTCATTCCTGATATAGGAAGTTATACCCTGCTCCCCCAGGAGCAACCAATGCCTGACTGATCTTGGGATACCAAGCCCTGATTCCTTGTCTCAAGTCTGGACAACTCTGTGGTACAGTTGATGCCCTAGAGCCCACTGTGGATCAGATGAAGGCTACACTTAACCTGAGAGCACATTTTTGCTGAGTTCCTTTCCCTCTTGTTGTTTTCATTCTCTTATAGTTCCTTTTTCCCCTGAAAAGCACACCATCAAAAATTCATATGCGTCTGAATCCCTTCTAGAGATGTTGACTGAAGACAGTTTATACCACAAGTGGATCTAGGAAGCAAACTCTAAGAATGAGATTCTAGAATTGGATCACCCACCAGCCAACTGACAATCAAGACTCCATCCCTGGTAAGAGGTAAGGTATCGATAACCCTGGCTTACTGTACTGATGAAACTGTGAACATTTTCACCTGGTAAACTGTCATGCAGCATATGGAGAAAGATGCATTGGCTAATGAAATATCTCTAACATTTAAGAGGTGCAGAAGTAAGATTTTGAAAAAGGATTGTGAAATTGGGTGGCTGAGTACTGTTGATGCAAGCTCAGCAACCCCTCAGTTGAAAATTAAAGCTCAAGGCATTCAATCACAATTCAAATCCAAGTGTGAAATCCAGGAGCTCCTCCCTGCCCCCATTAGTATTTGAAGAAATTCTTACGTTATGTCAGCTAGCTTGGAGACTAATTATGCTAAGGACCAGGGTCAGGATATAATCATAAAACAATAATAAAATTTCAGTAAAAAAAAAAAAATTCTTAGCCTAGGCAAGTCTCTACTAAAAGTCAGGACACTTATGGAGGGAGTGATGTCCTTAGACTTGGCATTAGGATATCCAGGTAAATGCACTACAGAACCTTGAACTCCAGATTTCCCTAAACCCAAAGAGCTTATAAAATTGGCCCAGTTTCCCTTGTTATAAGATAGTACCCCTGCTGCTTGAAGACCATGCAGAGGAATCAAATACATCAGCTATCTTATAAGGTCATAACCGCTTTCCTCAAGATCTGCCCCATCTCACCTCCAGGCATCAGACCAATAGCTGAAATCAAATCTCGGTATGAACTGACTAAGGACATGCCGATCCTGCTAAGAGAGGAGAGGAATCATATGCAGGATCTGTGAGACCTAGTTAGCATGTATTAGGAGTTGGGAGAGCATGCCGAGGAGGGGATCATAAAGCTGGACAAGGGAGAGTTTGTCAGGATGGGGACACTATTCCATAACACAAGACAGCAATGCAAGTGCCCTGGGAGTCAGCTCTTGTGTGCTGCTGGGATGCTTTTGGAAGTTTAGGAAAAATGATGGTCAAAAAATGGTATAAAGATGCCAGAACTGCTAAGGCAGACTAAGTAGGAAATGATTAAGGACTCAGAGAAGTAGATATGTTAGAATGATCTATTTTAGGGGTGCTTGGGTGGCTCAGTTGGTTCAGTGTCTGCTTTTGGGGTCCTGGGATCCAGTCTTAAGTCAGGCTCCCTGTTCAGCAGGGAGTCTTCTTCTCCCTCTGCTATTTCCCCTGCTCATGCTCTCTCTCTCTCCCCCTAATAATAATAAAAAAAGAATGACCTATTTATAAAACCAGAAGTCCTACCAGCTACCCTGAGGATGTACTATTTACCAGGACAGTAAAGAATGCCCCAGTGACAGTTACCAATATTATAGGGAAACTCTATTCTGGCCAACTATCTGCAGGCTGCATTTTTGGTAGTAGATGCTATTATCAAATGTGGCTGCCTAATAACAGTGGGGACTTTAGAATCCCAGGATAGCAGGGCTAAGTAACAGCACTTAATCTTCAGAAGCGGATTGGGTGAAAAATACTGGAGGGCCAAGACTAGGTGATGCAAGAATGTGCCTAGGATGCAAAATCAAAGACGGCACTCATCCTCTGGGTTGCTCAAGTACTGACCCTGACCCTCAAAATGAGGACCTTCTTAAGGCTGAGGCATGTAAGGCAGCAAGGTCGGGAGGTAGTCAGGGGAGAGAATATCCTGACCTGTAGAAATCTCTGAAGAGGGTTAATAGAATATGGTGTTTCTTAGGGTAAGAGTTTGACAACATAAGTATGGCATGATAAATAATCAAAAAATTTCAAGAATGAGTGAGCCAAAGACTGAGATAAGCTGCTCCGATTAAAGTCATGATCTTTTGCCTAATTGTGTTTTTTTGACTTGATAATTTTCTCCCCCATCCTCAGACTTAAAGCAAGGACGGATCCGTATGAGGAAGGACTGTGTAACATCACAGCAAGTATATATAGTAGTATTTCTCCTATCCTTTCCCAAAGGAAACTTCAGTGATTTACTTTAGCAATTCTGCACTAGGATCTTTAGAGACTTGTTGAATCTGAGCTGTCTGTGATACCTGGAAGAAAAAGTATCACCATGACTCCAGTTAAAATAGCAGCTACAGGAGCCAGGCAATAAAAGGATCCCTAGTTTATGTTTACCTCACAATGATTCACTGGGCTTATGGGCCCACCGGGCAGTCATTTCTATGGCTCTCAAGTATACACAGTTTGTAGCAGTTTGTAGGACCCTTACATTAGTTCTCTGATCTCTGAAATGAGAGGTATCAAAGTAAGAAAACCCACGTAAAAAAATCTACAACTGATATTTAATAATGAAACACTGAATGATTTTCCCCTAAGATTAGGAATCAAAGCAGGGATATCTACTCTCATCATTCTATTGGAAGTCCTAGCTAGTGCAATAACACAAGGAAAATAAATACAAGGCACTCAGTTTGGAAAGGCAGAAACATAATTGTGTTTATTTTCGGACATGATTGTTTATTTGGTAAATGCCAAAGAATGTATAGAAAACCTGCTAGTACTTATGAAAGAATTTCATAAGGTCACAACATACATGGTCAATATATAAAACTCAATTGTATTTCTATATACGAGCAATGAAAAATTGGAAATCAAAATTTTAAAAATATTGCCATCTCAAAGGCAATAAAAGCCATTTTCAAAAGATCACATACCATATGATTCCATTTTGTAAAACTTTGTTAAAGTGACAAAATGATAGAAATGGAGAAGAGATTAGTAGTTACCCATGGTGGGCATGGTGGTCCAGGGGAAGGGAGTGAATGTAAATGCAGAAAGGTAGTTCAAGAGGGATCTTTGTGGTGATGGAATAATTCTGTAAATAGTGTAGAATTACACACACATATTGAGCCTATGTCAATGTCCTGATATTATCAGTATTATTCTAGTTCTGTAAGATATACCCATTGGGAGAAACTGGGTGAAGGGCACATAGGACCTCTCTGCACTGGCCTTGTGATTTTCTGTGAATCCATAATTATTTCGAAATAAAATTTTTTTTAAATGACACAAGCTCCATATGGTCCATGGTAGTGAAAACTCCAAAGCATTCATGAAAGAAAGCAGAGAAAGCCTAATCAAATGGAATAATATACGTGTTCATGAATTGAATTGAAAGACTCGACATTATTAAGATATCTGTTCTCCTCTAATTGAGCTAGAGATTCAAAGCATTCCAAACCAAATCCCAGCAGATGTTTTGTAGAAATTGATGAGCTATTTCTAAAATGTACATGAATAAGCCAAGGCCCTAAAATAGCCAAAACACTTTTGCAGAAGAATAAAATTTAAAAGACTCATACTTCCTGATTTCAAGACTTGGTATAAAGCTACATGATCAACACATTGTGGTATCGTCATAGGAATGGACTTATGGATCAATGGAAAAATAAAGTCCAGAAACACACTGACACATATATGGTCAATTTTAGACAGAGGTGCCAAGGTAATTAAGTGGGAAAAAGATAGTTTTTCCAATGAATGTTTCTCAACAGAACAATTGGCCATCCATATGCAAGGGGGAAAAAAAGGAAAAGAAAAAGAAAGGAAAAAGAACTTTGACTACTCTTACCCTTCACCATGTGCAAAAATTAACTCAAAATGGATCATAGACATAAATGTAAAACTAGCCAATTTGGGAACTATTAGTTTAAAAGAGACAGTATTTATTTATTTCTCTATGTATTCCACAGTCTATTTTCATAACAGAAAAAAAAGCTTCTCCTGTAGAACTAATATTTTCTTTTACCAAATAATGTAAATACTTGATTCATTATATTTTCCATTTTAGTTTGACTAAAAGTAAACAATAAAAATTACTATATAAATTAAATTTTAGAAAATTAACTTCTATCTCTCATGCTTTTGATTTTTTCATTTGTATTTTAGCAAGTTTATTTTTTTTTAAAGATTTTATTTATTTATTTGACAGAGATAGAGACAGCCAACGAGAGAGGGAACACAAGCAGGGGGGAGTGGGAGAGGAAGAAGCAGGCTCATAGCAGAGGAGCCTGATGTGGGGCTCGATCCCATAACGCTGGGATCACGCCCTGAGCCGAAGGCAGATGCTTAACCGCTGTGCCACCCAGGCGCCCCTGTATTTTAGCAAGTTTAAATTATGTGTATCTACTATAAGCTGATATATTCTAATTTTTTTGAAATTATTGTGTTTCTACTGGGTACTGAGCTAAACATAGAGAAAAAACTACTTAAGAAAATTCTTTAGCAAGAAAATTTTTCAGTTATATAAATATGCATCATTTGTTAAGTATAAATATTCATAATGAATGATAATCTTATTTTTTTTTAAAGATTTTATTTATTTATACGACAGAGATAGAGACAGCCAGTGAGAGAGGGAACACAAGCAGGGGGAGTGGGAGAGGAAGAAGCAGGCTCATATCAGAAGAGCCTGATGTGGGGCTCGATCCCGTAACGCCGGGATCACGCCCTCAGCCGAAGGCAGACGCTTAACCGCTGTGCCACCCAGGCGCCCCGATAATCTTATTTTTAAGCTGAAAAATATCGGCATCAGACAGTTGATGATCTGCTAAAATGATGGGAATACAGGATTAGGAGCTATTCATAGGACTATTTGTGAATCAGAAATTTTTGGAAAACTGTTCCTTTTCTGACCGTTTGCATCCCTCATTAGCAAACAGCAGCTTGAGGGGCGCCTGGGTGGCTCAGTGGTTAACCGTCTGCTTTTGGCTCAGGGGGTGATCCCAGAGTCCTGGGATGAGTCCCACATCAGGCTCCCTGCTCTGCTGGGAGCCTGCTTCTTCTTCTCCCACTCCCCCTGCTTGTGTTCCCTCTCTCACTGGCTGTCTCTCTCTCTGTCAAACAAATAAATAAAATAGTTAAAAAAGGAAGAAAAGAAAGAAGAAAGAAAGAAAGAAAGAAAGAAAGAAAGAAAGAAAGAAAGAAAGAGAAAGAAAGAAAGAAAAAGAAAACAGCAGCTTGGGACACCTGGGTGGCTCAGTCATTAAGCATCTGACTATTGATTTCATCGGGTCTGATCTCAGTGGATCTCCGTGTCCTGAGATCCAGCCCCAGGGTAAGCGTGGAGTCTGCTTGAGATTCTTTCTCCCTCTCAGTATGCCCCCCCACCCGCTCACACTCTGTCTCTTCTCTCTAAAATAAGTAAATAAATCTTAAAAATAAAAAAGAAAATGGCAGCTCAATCCATAATCTCCATTCATATATATTCTCCTTTTTTTTTTCATATATAAATTTTCATCTGAAATCTCTGATTTACCAACTTCCCTCTCCCCAAGATACTTTCTAGGGATGGGATAAATCATTTCAATAAGAAAAATAAAGGCTATCAATGCTGACAGGGTGAAAGTAATGTTGCATTAGAAACAGGCTGAGGGGTTTAGGGAGAAGCAGAGAGGCAATAATCTCATTTTGCATGGCAGAAATTCAAGTTAATAAAGAAGCAGGCAGGAAACTGGAGAATCTTTTTTGGAAGAAACGGAACAGCAATAGAGAAGACACCAATAAACACTGATATTTGGGCAATCCTCTGAATGTGGTAGGATATAAGCTAGGTTGTTAAAACAAAGGCAGAAGTTTATACCCCTCTTAAGCAACAATCCAGAAGCAGAGACATATTCACGTTGGTCAGCTGCTAAGCCCAATGAGGTCCTCTGGGGATAAGGTCCCTTCCCTGTTTGTCACTCTAACATCCCCTGGGGCATTGTCCTCCTCAGCATGGTGCAAGCGTGCTAGCCAACACCCTGTCAGCATTTCCTAGTGAAAGAGGAAGTGGAAGGTAAGCAGCTTCCTTTTTAAGGACCTGACTAGGAAGTCGCACCCATTAGGAGTTTGCTCCAAGGGACTGTGTGCCCTGCTGGTATTTATTTAAAGGGGTGAGGGCAGTTCTATTACTTCAAGGAAGTAAATCCTGAAAATGGATACCGGGAAACAATTAGCAGCCTCTGCTATAGCTCCCAATAAGAAAGAATAGCTTACTGATTTGTCTCCTCAAATACATGGAACTTAAATCAGCGCTTGGGGGTCCTATCCTTAAGAATGAACATATAAGGGGCGCCTGGGTGGCTCAGTTGCTTAAATGTCTGCCTTCAGCTCAGGTCATGATCCCAGCCCTAAGTCGGACTTCCTGCTCAGCAGGGGGCCTGCTTCTCCCTCTTCCTCTGCCTGCCACTCCCTCTGCTTGTGCTCCCTCTCTCTGTCAAATAAATAAATAAAATCTTAAAAAAAAATGAACATATAATCTAGAATCACCAACAGACGTTTGCAGAGACTAGAGCTTCCAAAGAAGCTATTATTAATATTCTATGATACATGTCAGTAGTCATTATATTCATAAACAGAACACTTTTTAAAAATGCTGTGAACATTCTCTAAAATTGATAAAACAATAAGATACAAAGACAAGGAAATATTCCCAAAGAACATGGGGGAGGGGCAAAACAGAGATGATGGTACAGAAAACAGAAAGAAAATATAAGAAAGTTATAGGATTGACAGAGGTCCAACATGTGACCAGGATATCCATAAAGAAAAAGAAAAAATAGAGAAGAGAAAATTACTAAAAAAAACTATACCAAGAAAATTCCTCAGAAAAAAAGAATAAGTTTCCTTATGCAAGAAAAGAGAGAAAGAAAAAAATATCCTGTAGTCTCTGTAAAAAAAATGGTTTCTGACTTTTCAATTGCAATATTGGAAACTACTGTACAAAGAAGATACTCTTTAAAAGTTCTAAAAAGGGGCGCCTGAGTGGCACAGTTGTTAAGCGTCTGCCTTCAGCTCAGGGCGTGATCCCAGCATTCTGGGATCGAGTCCCACATCAGGCTCCTCTGCTGGGAGCCTGCTTCTTCCTCTCCCACTCCCCCTGCTTGTGTTCCCTCTCTCGCAGTCTGTCTCTCTCTGTCAAATAAATAAATAAAATCTTTAAAAAATAAAGTTCTAAAAGAAGGTTATTTTTAACCCTGTTTTCCACACTCAATGAAATTATTAACCAAGCATTCAAATAAAGATAGTTGTAAATATGCAGAAGCTCAAAGTTTTACTTTCTAGGTATCATTTCCTATGCAGCTCATCGCCGAGGTTCTCCAGTAAATAGAGGAAATAAACCAAGGAAGTGGAGAAAGTGAATCCAAGAAGCAAAAGCAGAGCAGGAGGGCGAGTGCACAGATGTGAAACCGCCCACTCATTCTGAAGTGTGTAGCGGACACTGCCAAGTTCCTGTCGATATTGCTCGGGCTCCACTGCTTTCGCACATTCTGGACAACTTTGAAATGTCAGTATCTGCTTTGTTTGCCCAGGGTTTTTCAAGAACTATTGAAGGTTATTCTGACAACATGACAACAGGTCAAAAATAATTAACACTTCCCAGTAGGAGACTTTAATATCCTCAATATCCATAGAAGTTACCCCAGCTCCCTTGCCCTTTGAGTAAGATAACTCTCAGGTATGTGTTTGACACCCCTTCATTCTTTCCCCATGGGTTCAGCTCACCGACAGAGGCAGGTGGCTTGACAATGCTCCTCTTAGTGAGGCAGAGGGCAAGTGCGTGGGGATTGGTAAAGGGCATGACTCCCTTCAAATGGGGAGAAAGGATTTTGGGGTGTGTTGACATTTAATCTAAATACTGGGGACCTGAGGAATTTGCACATGTCAAAATGCGCAGTGAGGCAACCAGGGGGAAATGCTTTGCTGTGAGCCACGTCCATGTCCAAGGCCCTCAAAGTAAAGGAAATGAATTAACTTTATGTAATGTATGTAAGGGACCTCATGAAGGACAGAGTCCTAATGACCACAAAGACAAAAAATCGTTTTTGATACATACATTTTTACTTGAAAAAATGTGTGCTTTGGGTCCAGAAAAGGAAAACCGTCAGCTACGAGACAATCAATAAATCTACAGTCACAAACCCCTAACTGTGAACAAATTATCCTTTCTAGACATTTATTACCATGAATGATGGTGCGAAGGGGACAGTAGAGTTGGTAAGCTGAAGTGATATGTATTGTATTGAAACCAGCACGTTTCTCCCTCTTTTGGGGGAAATTATGGTGGTGACTCCACAGTATATTTCTTCACCTTTTCTATCTGTCGTTCCAGTACTTCAATCTCCAAAGAATATCTATACAGCTCCAGGGCCATTTTCACATCCGCTGGGTTGGGGAGACACTGCATGATCTTTCTGCCTTTGCCGACATATTCACAGCTTTCAGGGACCACCTGAAAGAGATGTAGATGCTGGGTGTGGTTGAGTGGCTTCTCTCCAAATCAAGAAGGAGCAGGGTTGAGGGGGGATCTCTCGACAATGAAGGATTTCAGGTTCAGAGCCAAGACCAAGCATAGGAATGCTGGTGAGCAGGAAAACCAGAAAATACCTTGGGTCCCACCATAGTCCTTCCCAGAGGGATGAGCACCTGTTCTGAGACAGCTTCTCAGGAGGCCTCTGTGAGGACAGAGGCTGTTTCTGAGACCATCCAGAAATGGAACACAATGTATTATATCATCTAGAAAAAGTCCCAGGTATCTGAGACCCTCTTCTCCCTAAGGGGCTTGGTTTTTCCTTGTTCTCCGGTGAGAAAGGAAAGCTTGTCTNAGGTATCTGAGACCCTCTTCTCCCTAAGGGGCTTGGTTTTTCCTTGTTCTCCAGTGAGAAAGGAAAGCTTGTCATTCCTACCTGGCCACAGTGCTTCAAGAAAGAAGAGAATTCCTTCGAAGGACTCAGAAATGACTCCTGACAAGTCAGATCTCACCACTGCGGGCTGGGACAGTGCCTGGGCTTGAGGCCCCACTTTTAGGGTGGCAAGCACAGGAGATTTTCTTGAATCATGCCACTTACCCACTTGCACTTGGGCACCCCGGGGTACCAGGTTCTGTCCTCCAAGCAGGTGATACTTTGAGGACCATCCAATTCATAGCCAGAGTCACACTGGATGGTGACATTTGCAGCCTGAAGATATTGATCCTTATTCACAGACAGCTTTGCATGGGCTATTTCTGGTTTTGGACACAGAGCTACAATGGAAACACACTTTTAAGCAATATGTAAATCTAAGGAAAAAGACTTGACAACAGGCTAGGATGATAAGAATTAACTATCATGGGTGCTACCAAGTGTTTTGTCTTTTCTTTTGTGCTGGTAACAATGATATTTGTTAACATTCTGGTTGACCATTGACCACAGTTATAGCTCAGAATCAGGCTAAGCATTTTATGTGATTCAGCTATATGAGGTAAGGACTGTTATCACTCCCATTTTTCTAGGAGACAGTTGAGATATGGACAGGTTAAGAAACTTGTCCGAGGTCATTAACTTCTGAAGAACATGATAGGATATAAAAAAGCCATGTGACCCCAGGTTCTCAGCTATCAAAGCAAGTATCCCTTAAGTCTTGATCCCATTAAGACACTGGGAATGAAATGTTCCCTCCTACCGATTGGCTCCCTTGTATAATGGAGACCGTGGTGGCAAATAATCCCCAGACATGCTGATGGCAAAGTGCTATTAACCTGTTTGC
>NC_048225.1:96754560-96755490 GCF_002007445.2 Ailuropoda melanoleuca
ATCAGGCTAAGCATTTTATGTGATTCAGCTATATGAGGTAAGGACTGTTATCACTCCCATTTTTCTAGGAGACAGTTGAGATATGGACAGGTTAAGAAACTTGTCCGAGGTCTTTAACTTCTGAAGAACATGATAGGATATAAAAAAGCCATGTGACCCCAGGTTCTCAGCTATCAAAGCAAGTATCCCTTAAGTCTTGATCCCATTAAGACACTGGGAATGAAATGTTCCCTCCTACCGATTGGCTCCCCTGTATAATGGAGACCGTGGTGGCAAATAATCCCCAGACATGCTGATGGCAAAGTGCTATTAACCTGTTTGCCTGTAAAAGTCAGACCTAAACGTGACTTGGGCTGTCCCCACACACAGCCTGCAGCATGGGTAGGTGGTGCCTTGCACGAGGCTGTGACGGAAGTATTTGCCACTTAGTGATGTTTGGAATTAGCCCATGAGCGCTCACATTCATGCTAGAGCAAACGTGCATGAAAATTTTGCTACAGGCCATAGATGAAATGGGCCACCTGCAGAATTTTTCTGGAACTATACAGGAAAGTGGGTATAGGGGCTGAATTTTATGACTGGGAGAAAGAGGAAGGGAGGTTGACGTTTATGTATCCCTTTTGTACTGTTTGCATCCTGAACAGAATCATGATTTCAAATAAATCAAATCGAATCACATACTTCCATGCTGTTGTGACACCTCCAGCCACCCGGCTGCCCAGGGAGCTGGAGTTACCTTTACACTGAGGAGCTGCAGGGGTCCAGTGTGAGGAACTGCAAGACAGTTTGGCCACTCCGACCAGAGCGTATCCTTCGTCACATTTATATATCACTTCATTTTGTATGAATACACGGAACCCTATGATTTCTTCATAACGTCCATGGGCAACCTCAGGAGGAAAATCACAATCTTGATGGTGCGAAATAAAA
>NC_048225.1:96757895-96818712 GCF_002007445.2 Ailuropoda melanoleuca
ATGTGCCAAAATCATGATCTTGGTCAATCAGAACCAAGGTATAAGAAGGCCAGGCAGGCAACAAACAATTCGTTATAAAATGGAAGTTGTCATCTGGGATTGAGCATGAGCAGGACCAGACGGCACCAGCAGCCTGCACAAATAGGGAGCCTTGAATCTACTGGTGCCCATCGACTGCTGCACAAGCGCCTCTTTAGCTCACGCTTATGGCCATGTGGAGTATCCATTACAACCAACTGACAGAACAGAGGGACGCCAAGCCTCATTCGCAGATGTGGATTTTGGGTACATGCGTGTAAGCTAAAATGGACGGAAGCTGCATGAGAGCCTGATCAGGGAAAAAGAGTAGTAAGGAAAAATCTCAGGGCATCTGGTCATTCACTTTGTTGGACAAAGAAATGGGTTAAGCATAGATTAAAGTAGCCTGGAAAGGCCCAGAATGAATGGCTTGTTTGTCAGCGCCCTTAAGGACAAACATTGGAAGATGATTAGGCCCAAGGAGATCTGGGGTAGGTAGAAGCAGGTGACTGGACGTACAGGAATGACAGGGACTGCAAGGTTTTGAGTTTGCATGTTAACACCCACAGAGCATCCCCAGGAGAGTAGGCATTAAAACATCAAATAGGAAGCTATGTGTCAGCCAGCTGAAGTCAGCCATCTTGCGTCATCGGCCTCACCAGTGCCGTCGCAAGAGGAAGAGGAGCAGAGTGTTGGTGTGGAGGAAGAACAAGCATGGGGCACGACAACATGGACTCCCACTTCCCAAGGCTGTCACTGGATCTCCAAACTGCCAGCCACAAGGCTAAGTCCCTAATATGACCCCAGCCCTTGAGATAGCCACAAAGCCACTTGATAGCAAGTTGACCATATTGCATCCCTTCTATCCGGAAGGGACAAATATGTATTCTGACAGAAATACACAAGTATTCCACGTATGGGTTTGCCTTTCCTGCCTGTGGGACTTCGGTCAGCACTGTCATCTGAAGGTTATAGAGTGTTTCAATAATTGGCATAGAAGTACACTATGTGCCACTAGAAAACCCGCTCACAGCAAAAGAGGTGTGGTACTGAGACCATGGCCATGGAACGTACTACTCCCATTAAAGACTACATCACCCAGAACCCATAGACCTGTTTGGATATGGGAATGGCCTGATAAAGGCACAGCTGAAGTGCCACTTGAGACGCAATATTTTACAGTGATGAGACTTCACAATATTTCTTTACAGTATCTTCTGGAACCCAGCACTCTGATCCGCTTTAGGGCTCCTTTGGGCTCCTTCTTACACACTAGGCAAGAAGAAGCATCACTATCCAGCAGGGGTAATTGTTCTTGATCATCAACGGATGGGGCCATGGATAAATAATGGGAGAGGTAGGATTGTGTTTAGTACTTAAGTGCTCTTGGTGAGGGAGAGGTAGGCGTTTCCCACTGAGGCAGAGTCTGGAGGAGAACTTAGAGACAGCAGAAGGAAGGAAGGAACTTGAGGAAGAAAGGAAGCAAGTTTCAAAAGATGGGTTCAAACAGATTTGGGTGGGTCTTGAACTGCAGATTAAGGCATATGGACAGAAAGAAGAAAAGACAAGACAATAAATACCAAGAAACAGAAGGCAATAATTGGAAGGTTCAGCTGATGTATTAGAAGTGGCCTATTTTTACTGATTCAGAAAAGCAAAACAAAGCAGGAAGGTCAAGAGAATGGGAATAAACAATGAAGAGGGAAAAGAAAGTTGGAGTAGGGGGTGGGCAATGCTTTTTAACAAATTTACTCTCCAGAAATCATGCAGGGTATACAAATTCTTCCTGACTTGAAACCTTCCCTTAATAATCTCCAGCACCTTGATATCAAGAAACATCGAACAAACCTAGGGTTGCTGGAGGGGAGGTTTGTGTGGGGATGGGTAATTGGGTAATGGGCACTAAGGAGGGGCACTTGATATTATGAGCACTGGGTGTTATATGCAATGGACGAATCATGAAATTCTACCCCAGAACTAACAATACCCTATATGTGAATATAAATTTAAAAAAAGAAAAGAAAAAAATAACATAAAATTCCATAAGCTCTTACGCTCATCACATGTTGGTGTTTTGGGATACCACGTGCCATCTTCACGGCATCTAGCTTCAAAATGATATTTCTTATAACACATATAATGAACTGTGTCTCTGTAGAAATAAGCACAGCTATTCACAGAGCTAGTGCTTTTTGAAATGATTTCACCGTTCTCGAGCTCTGGTATTGGGCAACACAGCTCTAAAAAATAAAAAGTGAGGCTGATGGTTAATAAAATCACTGCAATGAGACTCCTATGGATACTAAACTCATTTCTGCTTTTCAAAGATTTCACCACTGAAGAGAGATTGGGGAAACAGAAAAGGGTACCTGAGACACTTTGGGTCTGCTCTCCCTCTCCCTGATTGCTAAAGACTCCAGCCTAGTCATTTCCCTTCAACTAAATAATTTCATTAGGAGCCTGCAAAATGAGACACTGGATGAAACCTGTAGGAAAATGTAAATTTTCAGAAAAATTCAAAAGCAATGAGAAATAATATCCATGGCTTATGGTTTCATTAGGGTTACATCATTATTAACCTCTCCAATACCTTACACTTCCTCAGTCATAGGAGGAAAAATGTCTTAAGAGTTTATATCCAGGGGCATCTGGGTGGCTCAGTTGTTAAGTGTCTGCCTACAGCTCTGGGCATGATCCCAGAGTCCTGGGATCGAGCCCCATATTGGGCTCCTCCGCTGGGAGCTTGCTTCTTCCTCTCCCACTCCTCCTGCTTGTGTTCCCTCTCTTGCTGGCTGTCTCCCCTCTGTCAAATAAATAAAATCTTTAAAAAAAAAAGTTTATATCTACCTGACTGTTAATGCACAAAAATAAATTTAAATTACTGCATATGGCCAGGATTTTTCTTTTTTTGATGCCAAATTTAAGAGAAATAGTTACTCAAATTCTTTCATTTTTAATGCAGTAAGAGCTGATAAAAAGATTTTTTATTCACTAGTATAAATACTATTAGGTAGAACTGATATTGCTTGGTGTAAGAGAAAACATCAGAGCAGAATAAAATGCCCTATTCTTCATATCAGGAGCTCGACTGGCACTACAACAGTCTTCTGGGCATAGTCAGACACTCTCACCACTCATTTATTTATGAATTGCAATAAAAATCCCCAACATTCATGTTTTCTAAATTATAATATTAATATTTGTGTAATACTGTAGAGAATACTTTTAAATATTTAAGTCATAAGTCCAAATCCACACTGAATCAGATTTTCTGATAACTAGGATAAGTATCATTTCACTTCTGCTTTTTAAATGGTTAAATATATCCTTTATTAAATAATTGAGTAAATAAAACTATAGTAGGTAACATAAATATAATATTAAAGTAGGTTTTTAAATTCCCAACAAACAAAAGTCCAGGGCCAAATGGGTTCACTAATCACAGGTGAACTCTACCAAACATTTAAAGGAGAGTTAATACCTATTCCTCTCAAACTGTTTCAAAAGTAGAAGATGAAGGAAAACTTCCAAATTCATTCTACAAGGTCAGTACTACCTTGATACCAAAACCAGACAAAGACACCACACAAAACTGCAGATAATACTCCTGATGAACAAAGATGCAAAAATCCTCAACCAAATATTAGCTAATTGAATGCAACAATACATTAAAAGGACCATTCAATATGGTCAATTGGGATACATACCAGGGATGGAAGCTTGGTTCAATATTTGCAAATCAGTGAATGTAATACATCAAATTAATAAGAGGAAAGGTTTTTAAAAGCATGATAATTTCAAAAGAGCAGAAAAAGTATTTGACAAAATACAATATCCGTTCATGACAAAATCTCTCAACAAAGTGGATGTGGAGGAAATATGCCTTAACATGATAAAGACCACACATGAAAAACCCATAGCTAACATCATACTCAGTGGTGAAAAACTGAAATCTTTTCCTCTAAGATCAGAAAAAAGACAAAGATGCCCACTCTTGCCACTTTTATTCAACATAGTACTGGAAGTCCTAGCTGTAGCAACCAGATAAGAAAAAGAAATAAAAGGGATTCAAACTGGTAATGAAGAAGTAAAACGGTCACTATTTGCAGATGACACGATACCATTTATAGAAAACCCTAAAGACTTCACCAAAAAACTATTAGAACTAATAAATTCAGAACTGCTGCAGGATATAAAATTAGTATATAGAAATCTATTGTGTTTCTATATACTAATAATGAGGTAGCAGAAAGAGAAATTAAGAAAAGAACCCATTTACAATTGTACCAAGAAGAATAAAACACCTAGGAATAAATTTAACTAAGGAAGTGAAAGACCTCTACTCTGAAAAATATTTGTGAAAGAAATTGAAGATGACACACACAAAAAAAGAGACATATACCATGCTCATAGATTGGAAGAATTAATATTATTTTAATGTCTATATTACCCAAAACAATCTACACATTTAATTCAATCCCTATCAAAATACTAATAGCATTTTTCACAGAACTAGAACAAATAATCCTAAAATTTATATGGAACTACAAAGACCTCTAATAACCAAAGCAATCCTTAGAAAGAACAAAGCTGGAAGTATCACAATCCCGGATTTTAAGACATACTACAAAGCTATAGTAATTAAAACAATATAGTACTAGCACAAAAATAGACACATAGATCAATAGAACAGAATAGTGAGCCCCAAAATAAAGCCATGTTTATATAGTCAAGTAATCAATGACAAAGGAGGCAAGAATATACAATGGTGAAAACACAGTCTTTTTAATAAATGCTATTGGGAAAACTAGACAGCTATGTGCAAAAGAACGAAACCGGACCACTTTCTTACACCATCCACAAAAATAAACTCAAAATGGACTAAAAACCTGAATGTGAGACCTGAAACTATAAAACTCCTAAAAGAAAACACAGGCAGTAATCTCTTGGACATTAGCATCAGCAACATTTTTATGGATCTGTTTCCTCAGGCAAGGGAAGCAAAAGGAAAAATAAACTATTGGGATTACACCAAAATAAAACATTTTGCACAGTAAAGAAAACCACCAACAAAATAAAAAAGCAACTTACTGAATGGGAGAAGATATCTGTAAACAATATATTCAATAAGGGGTGAATATCCAAAATATATAAAGAACATATCAAACTCAACACTGAAAAATCAAATAAGTCGATTAAAGAATGGGCAGAGAACCTGAAGAGACTTTTTTCTACAGAAAACATACCGGTGGCCAGAGACACATGAAAAGGTCCTCAACATCACTCACCATCAGGGAACTGCAAATCAAAACCACAATGAGATCTCGCCTCACACCTGTCAAAATGGCTAGTATCATAAAGAAGAGCAATGGCGCGTGTTGGCGAGGATGCGGTACAAAGGGAATCCTTGCGTTCTACCAGTGGGAATGTAAATTGGTGCAACCAAGGTATGTGGTAACCCAAGTGTCCATCGATAGATAAATGGATAAAGAAGATGTGGTGCATGTATGTACCAATATATCGAATTGAATATTAGTCATAAAAAATAACGATCTTGCCATTTGCGACACGTGGATGGGCCAAGAAGGCCCATGATTGCTAAGTCAGAGAAAGACAAATACTATATGATTTCACTTATATGTGGAATCTAAAAACCAAACCAAACAAATAAACAAACAGACTTTTAAATGCAGAGAACAAACAGGTGGTTGCCAGAGGGGAGCAAACTGGAGGGGTAGGTGAAATAGGTGATGGGGATGAAGAGGTACAAACTCCCAGTTATAAAATAAATAAGTCATGGAGATGAAAAGTACAGCATAGGGAATAGAGTCATAATATTGTAAGAACATATGGTGGCAGATGGTGACTACACTTGTGCTGAGCGCTGAGTGATGCACGGAATTGTTGAATTATGTTGTATACCTGAAACAAATATAACATTGTATGTCAACTATACCTCAATAATAAGACAAAGAAGAAAAGAAAAAGATGGAGAAAAATAGAAGTAGGTTTTTAAGCATGTATAAATAAACATTTATATAGAAAAAATCAGTATATTAATTACAAGTCACTATTTTGTATTCATTTAGGAAAATCCTCAAAGGCTTGCATTTATTAATACTTTGTTATTTAAGTGGTGGCAATCATTGTTAAATATATTTTAATTCAGTGATTTTGTTAAAACTTTTCATTTTATTGTCCCCAAATGAGTCCAAATAACTGCAAGTCCTAAAGTGAAAGGAACAATCTTCCAATGGGTTGATCTAAACTACCATTTTTCATTACTTGTTAATTTTACACAGTTTTCAAATTCCAATCTGTAGAATAAAGTTCCCTATGTCCCGGGCCTCCGTGTCTTCACTTCTAAAATGGCAAGACTCTGATGTGCAGAAGGAAGCATTTTCTCCCTCTGTTGTCAATCCTGCTGAAGCCCATAAAATTGCGTCCGCCTGTCTCTCAGCGCCTCACGTTCTCTCAAAAGACATGCTGAGATTGCAGCAAGTCTCCTTTTTATCCCTCTGAGGCCAGAGTCCTGGGTCAGGGGTCAGGGTCTGTCTCCTAGAGGCAGGTCACGAAAACCAGCTCCTGCAGCCCGCAGCCCCTTGGCTCAAAGATACGAGACACAAGCCACTTTGCAGCTGGTTGAGTTCATGACTGTTTCGCAGACCTTCCTTCTACCAGGCACCGCGAAGTTGACCGTGGGGAGGAAAGGGCTGTGATGGAGGTCTGACTCCGGTAAATGCGGAGCCGTATTCCCCCTGCTACTTTCACCAGTGATCAAGCTAATCCTCAACCTGCCTAATGCTTCGCTTCTGTGTCCCTGCCCTGTCCGCGTCTCGCTTGGTTTTGAAATGGGGTAAGGAAAGTTATAGTTTCTCAGCTCCTCCGAGGCTTTCATGATCCCTTCTGACAATAATACTTCACTCCTCTGTTGAATTATTATAATCCTACATTTATCTTGAAAGATAAAATCTCATTTATTTTAAGAAGAAGAATTTAAAAAAAAAAGCCCAGCACATGCTGGGCATCTGATATACAAAAAGATTTAAAAAGCAGAGACTCACCCTTACATCCTATGTGTGGGGTCCAAGTCAAATTTCTCTGACAAGTCACAGTCGTAGGCGCATCCAAAGCAGGTTCATAGCCGCTATGGCACTTGTACCTCAACACAGTGCCGATATTATATATTTGCTCTTTGGTTGGCACGTGGTTGTTGTATCTTTCCCAGTAGGCATTTGGGATGTTTGGTAAGTCAGTACAACTACCTGCTCATAAAGAAAGAACAAGGGGAAGAGACACTGCTACGAGGCATGCAGCAGTAATCATCAGCAAACCTGTCCTATGCCCTGTGTTCATTCAGCCAGCAACCGTCTCGCCCTGGCTAATGCACCAGCCACATCAGAAAACAAACTAGCACCAAGTTATCGTTATCACTATGAACATAATTTTTCATGATCCACATGAGTTTATAGTTTCAGAGTGTCAGAATCACAGTTAGTCTATATAATATGTTTGTGGAAGTTGGAAAAAGGCATTGCCCCCCCCAACAGGACACTTCACTATTTATCTTTCAAACCAATTATCATAATGGGATGACTTTGTTAGAACAAAACAAGTTTCCTAAAAACTGCAAGAAAATTGTTGAAACAAATACACTAATCCACAATGTCTACAATGTTAATGTCTCCCTTTAGGGTTGAAGTGTCCACAACCTGCACAACTGTATATGGCAGCCTTTGGTAATTATATAAGACCTTGCCCAGTGTACTGTAATCTTTCTTTTTTCCAACAACTAGAAAAAAATAAAGACAATTATTGACCCAAATTTAAATTTCTACTGTGGTTCAAGTGGGTTTAGGCATACAAATAGGCCCCCACCAATATTTCTGGGTAATTTAGATGCCAAACATTGAAATTCCTCCATGGTCCATACTTACTGAGCTCACAAATGGGAGGAGGAGGATCCCAGTCATTATCTTCTCCACAGTGGATTAAACTGCTTCCTTTGAGAATAAAACCTTCCTCGCAGTCAAATATCATGGAGTTTTGATAAGTATAGATGGTTCTAAATCCAGAGATTGCTTTTCCATTTTTAACCTCTGGCTTAGGACAGATGACTTCTAAAGAATCGCAAGAAACAATGAGTGGGTTGTAAAAGAGAAATTGCAATAAGGATATTACTTGCTGTTGCTAATACAGTTTCAACCATGACACAAAAGCCTATTACGGTGTACGTCAAGTAGATACAAGGAAAACATTTTAAAGTGAATATAATTCCAACTTTTAAAAGCCTCAGTAAAATGAGGTCCCATCGTATCGGTTCTGTTATGATATGATTGTGAATATCTCCAGCTTACTCAAGAAAAACCAGCCATGTATAACCCTGAAGAAACATATTCCTCAAAGTCCTCATCACCCTCCCCTTACGGTGGCCTACTTTCCTGCATGATTTCGGTGTGGGTCAGTGGCCAATGGTAATGATATGGTGGTCATGAGGAAGAGGCAGCCAGGCATCCAAGATCAGTGGTCTCACGACAAAGAACAAACCGGCCCCACCACCCCAAACCCACAGCAGTCAGTCATCCTGCCCCCATGTCAGTCCCGCCACCTTGATGACTCGTGGCTATGGCGGAAGCGACCTTCGCCGCTTGGCTGGATGGTTGCAACAGGTGCCTATGGGTTGAGTTTTGTCCCACTTCCTTTGTTGTCCCTTCTGTAGCCAATCTTGTCTTTCTGAAATGCAACACATTTACTTCTCTGGTTAAAGCCTTTCAAATGTTTCCCTTTCACCTTCGCTCCGAACTCCTCAGAGGGACACGTGAGGCTCTTCGTAACCTGGCTCTGCTCACGTTCCGTCCTCAGTCTCTGCCATTTCCACCTCTTGCTGTCTGGACCCTGGCATTTTGAATTGCTTGCAGTATCATGCTTTTTCATCCCCTGATTTGACTGTGTTCTGTGGTGAGTCAGAATATTAAGTGATACCATGTAGGCATTTAGTTGCAAAGGAAGGTGCCTCAGATTAACCAACTAACAACACACAGATCTTCTGATTTTTTTTTCTTTGTCCTATAGACACTTGTGGTGAACATTATAAAGGCTAACCAATATTTCCATTTCCTCTCCCTGAACAGACAAAAGGCAATAGTCCTCAGTCCCTTTCAGGTAGGGTCTACACATTACTAGTTTGGGACAAAAGACTGTAAAGTGACATGTGGTCACTTCAGACCAACGCTCTTTTAAAGAGCCAGGGCATCATTTACTTTTCTCTCTTCACCTACTGAACCGATTCTGAAAGCACATTTTGATGTGGAAGTACCACAAGATCAAAGCAACCTGGATTGCTAGGCTTGTTGCGAAATTTACACCTAGACTACAGCTAGCTTAGAGAGTCCCCGGGACGTGCAGCAGACTCGGTATGAATGAAACTCAACTTTTACTTTGCAAAGCCAATGAGATATTGGTGCTGTTTGTTACTGCACACTGAGACATCATACATAAATATGAGTTGAACCAATAAATGACTGCATCATTGCAATGATTAGTCTTGGAATCATTCCCTTTCCCCCAACAAATTCACCTTTTTCCTTTCAACAAGCCATTCAAACCAAAGTTCATCACTGTGACTTACTTTTGCAAGTAGGAGGACTTGGGCTCCAGACACCTATTGTCTTATTTTCCACTGCGCAAGAAATGGAGGCTTTGCCTATCATTGAGAAGTTGGGGTCACATCTGTAGGTGACAGAAGAGCCATATGTGTAGAAATCTTCATCTCCACCATTGTGGTTCCCATTGCTGATGTCTGGAGGAGGCTTGCATTTAGCAACTGGGGGTGAGTGAAGAAGAAGTAATCAGGGAACGTATCTTTGCAAATCTAGCATTCATGATGCAAATTCTAATGGACGGGACAAGAAGCAGCAAAGATGCACATGAGTTTTCTTTTCTAACATGGCTTAGGTTTGTAGTCAAGCCAAAAAAAGTCTTTACTTACTTACACATAGTGGGAGAGGTTCACTCCAATCAACTCGTTTATCTTGGATCTCACAATAACTAGTGGCTGCGCCAATTAAAATATATCTGAATGAGATAGAATCAAAGAGTTCAATGAAATTCTTCTTACCTTAAATTAAGTTGGATAAAGGGGTCTGAACAAACAAACTGGGTACTCAATAGTAAAAATGAAGAAATAATGTTTTCCAGATAACACTTCCCATTGAGCCTTCCATTCAGTAAAACTTCGTCACTGCAATGACGTGTGTGTGTGTTCGTTCGTTCTTTGATTCTGGGATCTATTATTGGGCATCAACTGTATCGGGCATGGCGTTCATCCAGAGCTCAACCAGGACAATGTAGGGTAAAAGACCCTTTTGAATCTCTTCTGCAATTTTGTCTAGATGACAGTATCAGCCAGGTTACTGGCCCCAAACTCTCAGGCCCTTCTGACTTCCAGGTGCTTACCCTCTCCAGTACAGCATTAACTGTCCCACTCATGATCCCCATTTTTTATGGCTCTTGACAAGTTCTAAGCTTTCTTCAGTTTGTCTTACTACCCTCTGTGTATTATGGGAACAGAAAGAAAAAGCATTGTCAGTATGTCTTAAAATGGTACTATTATCAAGGAATAAACGTACACTGTGGTTGAACACTAATGGAAATGTAACCTTTTGCAAACTAGAGCCCCTGGGACTTATTTAATTCTAACTCAAGAAAAATTAATCTTTTAATAAGATAAAAGACAGTGAGAATTAAGCATTTCTTTCTTGTGGAATTTCTTGGAAATGTAAGTTTTCTAAGCTACCCAGGAAACCAAGGGAAAAGTATGGTTTTGAGTTATTCCAGTAGAACACTTCAGCATTCCAACAGCACTTTCCTTCTGAATCTTCTCACTTTCCCTCTCAGGAGCCATACAGGATAAGGGATAAATAAGGATACGTGTGCAAAAATCAAACAAAAGGAAACAACAACATTAGAGGAAAATGTTAAACACAGGGGACAAGCAAAGGAGAATCAACACATACTTAGTTGGAGAACCTGAAGGAGGAACACAAAACAGAACAAAATAGCTATTTTAAAAATATATTTCAATTAAGTATTGCAGAAATAAAATAATACTTAATCTACATTTTAAAAGAGCAGCACATAGCAACAAAATGTTGAAGTATATGGTCCATATCAAAATAACTAAAGATTGTTCTGAGTTAAAGTCACTTGAAATAGACAAAGGAAGGCACTCTGACTTCTCCTTTTCTTCCAGAAAGCAGGAGATAAAACTCCTGTGTAAAAGATGCTTTCCCCATAACAGGAGGGAAAGAACAATCTTACCACGAGAGATGGGGAGGTGAAGCCAGGAGAGATCTGTACCAATTGACCTTGTCAAAAAATAACCCTTATCTTCCTACAGCTTTTCATGGATTTGTGTTGCTTTTCCACAATTGCTACTTTTTGTTCTGCCTAGTATATACAACTGAGGCCTCACCACTTTTTGAGTCTTCATTTTCCTGTGAAGTCTCCCAAGGACGTCTAAAAAATAAAATTTGTATGCTCTTCTCCTGCTAATCTGTCTTATGTCAACTTAATTCGCTAGCCCAGTCAGAGACCCTCCCAGGGTAGAGGAAAAGTTTTGGGAAAAGTTTCTTCAAAAATTAAGTTAAATACTAATCCAGTACTGATTTTAAAATATGCCTAACTTTAAATTTTATATAGAAAAATAAAAAAGTATTGTCAGGAAATTTTTTTTAAAAAAAGCAATAAGGCAGGACTACTCGTATAGGCTATTAAAATATATTATAAAGCCTTGATAGTACAGCATTGTGAAATGTGAATATGAATATGTAGGCAAAACAATGGCATTGAGTAGGAACATATGCAGATACATACAAGATACATGCGAGAATTTAATACAGTGTTAAAAAGCACTCTCAAATCCGTAAACTACAGAGGGACTTTGGGGATAACAGGAAAGTCGTATGGGAAAATATCGCCTGGGATACGTATCTTGCACTGCGTATTGTATATTGTCTCCAAATGGATCAAAGCTTAAGCATTAAAAAATTTAAAAACATAAAAGTAGCAGAGGAAATCTAGGCAAAGAGCTTAAAATCTTGTGTTGGAGAGGGTTTTAAATGAAGACCTAAGACCCAGAAGCCATTTTAAAAAGAGAGTTTGATAAATTTGAAGCATTGAGACTATTTTTCCTTAAGAGGAAAAAAAATGTATCAATAGCCAAGTCAAAAGGAAAATAATATACCGGGGTGGGGGGGAAGTTGCAGCTCCTATCAGAAACAAGGTCTACAGTGATGGGTAGTAAGGAGGGCACGTATTGCATGGTGCACTGGGTGTTATACGCAACTAATGAATCATCGAACTTTACATTGGAAACCGGGGAGGTACTGTGTGGTGACTAACATAATATAATTTTAAAAATTTAAAAAAAAAAGAAACAAGGTCTAAATCCTAATATGCGTAGGTTCATGTGTATATATCATGTGTGGGTGTGTATGTGTGTGTATGTGTGTGTATATACACACACATATACATACATATATGTTCATGTATGTAGGTATCCGGTCCTAGAAATTAAGAATAAAAATTTCCAAAAATTAATTTAAGAAAATAGGCAAAGGATATGCCAAATAGTTCACAAATCAATACAAATCTCTCTTGAACACGTAAAAATATGCTCGATCTCACTCATAATAAGAGAAACATACATGGAAACTGTAGTAAGATTTCATTTTTACCTCTTAAATTGGAATATTTTCAAAAATTTCACAAGTTTTCAAAAGATTGACAACACAGTTGGAAAGCCTATGAAGAGACAGACATTTACATACTCTGCAAAACATTGTAACCTCTAAGGAGAGCAATTAGGCAATTATCTTTCAAATTTTCAAATATGTTTACTCTGACCCAGAAATCCCACTCTGGAAATTTACCCTACAGTTATGATTACATCTGTACAAAATTATATATGTACAAAGTGATATATCAGAGCACTGTTCAGAATAGCAAAACAGTGAAAATATCCACGGATCTATCAAAGGATTGTTAATCCATGATACATCACACAATAACATTCTATGAAGTTGTAAAGGCAAATTCATGAGGAGTTTCTGTGCACAAACATGGAACTGTGTTCTATACATACTGATGAGTAAAAAATAAAGCAGGATTCAAAGCTACCTTTGTTATTGGAAAGGTGTAAAATAAAAATATATACTAATTTTCAGCTTGCATTTGTAAAAGTAAACATGAGAAAGATACCTAAGAAACCAATAAATGTGGATCCCTGTTTAAGGACACAAAAAAATGGGGTGGATGGCAAGAGGGTAGAAGTGAGAATTCTCAGTGTCTGTGATTTTACATCATTTTTACCTTTGAAATAGATTGGCTATTTATTAAAATTAATGTAAAAGAACTGTTTCTAGATTGTTTCACACTCACCCTTCTGAACAAACAAATTCTATGTGTGATCCAAAGAAGTGATCTGTCTTAGCTATGACTTTCCCATTTTGTAATTCTCCTGGGTTTCTGCATCGTTTCTCTGACAGAAAAATTAAAATGATGATTAGTGATTCTGAGCACTCACAGATAAAGCATTAGAAGAGTGATTGATTAGCTTTGACCTGTGCTTCCAGAAAGATCCAGAAGTTGAGATCCAAACTTATTTCTTATCCCGATTCACTAAATTTTTACTTTGGAGGATAAATGACAAAATTTGATCTCATATTTTTCTGCTACATTTCACCAATAGAGAAAAGTACTCAAGTAAATCACTACGGTTAATAGAGTCTGTGGTCCAGGATAGTTACCGATCGGGGAGCTAGCTCCATTCTAGATCTGTGGCACATACTTTGTATGTAGGCCACTCAAAATGCGTGTGCTTGCAATAGAGAGTGTAGATACCCTCACTATTGGAAGAATATTACAGAATTTATTCTCAACTATAAGTGAATCACAGAATCTTCTTCCAAACACAGCAGATATTTGGTTGAGGTTTCTTTGGAAACCGCATTACCTCTCTCTAGTTACATAACTTTTTATAACTGTGTAAAGAATGAATCTGGTTTTCAAAATATTAAAATTGAATTTGTAGTTCACTTCAGAAAGAAATGTTGACTGAATTACAGTGCAAAGGATAAGCTTATTTTTCACTGCAACTAGGTAGTTCGTAATTTCTGTTTTATTTGGTTTTTTGTTTATGCTTTTCAAAAAGTAGCAGACACATGTACATTGAAATCAGTGACTTGACAACTGGATGGTTTCTTAGGGACCAAAGATTCTCATTTGCACTCAGAAACTTAATTCCTGAGACAACCTTGCAAAGAAGGGAAAAGCATAAATAAGAAAAATAAGTGTTCATACTTACTGGTACAGAATTCGCTGTATCTCCATGTATCATGTTGACAGGTAACAAGGGGACTTAAAAAATTAACGTTACTGAAGCCAGGACGGCAGGTGTATTTCAGTTTAGTTCCAGTGTCGAAGTATGTCTCATTCAACACAGTTGTTAAAGAAGCAAAGTATAAATTTGGTGGGGGACCACAACGTCCTGGACACCAAAATGACAAAGTTATAGCTTGAAACCAGCATCTTAATGTCTCATTAGTCTGATTTTTAGATCAAGGACCATTCTTTTCTCCTCTAATCAAGAAAAATAATAACTCTTTTGTCCCCATTGTTCAACAAATCCAGTGAGTGATGAGTAATACACACTTGCTGATAAATGAAAATGATAAAAGGCAGAAATTTTTCATCCCCTTTCTACTGTTTATGAGATAATTTATCTAAAGGATGGCAGATATGATTTCATCCACCTACCAGATTCCTCATATCTGCTGACTCAGTGATATCTGAGCAAAGCCAGCAGTTCCTACAATTGTCCTCAACAGAAACATAGTATTGTAACAATAATACCCTTACGTAAGATGGCTTGTCTCAGGAAAGGGAAGCCAGGTGGCTGGGAGATGGATAAGAACCACATTCTTAATTTGCACCTTTCTGTACCTGCCAGATTTTGAATGATGCAAAGGAAGAAGCATGGAGTCCTTGAAACATAAAAATGTTAACCCTGCTTTCCTTGCAAGAATTAAATAGGGGACCAATTTACCTTTCAGGAGCCCTAGGAGAAGTCTATACCTATTTCACCTCTCTACTCTGGATAGACCCAGAGGCAGTGAAAATTTTTCAGTCAGGCTGATAGATCACACAGACTTGTTTCAAGTCATGGTTGGGAGACAAATTGTTTTGGAAAATTCCTGGAGGAGAAATGCTAGGGGGAGGTGTCTAGAAAACAGCCTCTTCTATGGATAAATTACAAATTCCTTGTAAATCCCAAATAATTCCAAATTCCAAATTCCTGGTCAAATCAACCCTTGTTGCTGAAGGTGGCTTTCTGCTAAAAGCTGAATCATCTGTTAGTGTTAAGAGCCAATGAGTGGATGATCTTGAACGTTTGTTGCCAACCTGAACTTATCTCTTTAGTACTCACCAAGAACAGTAGCCATTAGAGCAGCAACCAAGGTCATTTGGAACAGAGTTGGATGAGAGACTCCCCATAGACTAGAGAAGGGCTGGGCTGCCATTTTCTCTTTTCTATGAAGGATCCTGTTTGGAGATCTGGGGTGCATGACCTGATGATTCTCCCACATTTTTCTGCCAAAAAACCTCAATTTAATAAGCAGTCATTGAATTCCTAGTTGTCATTAAGCACTAGGATAAATACTATGGGGTCCACGTCTTCAAGGAAATTATGGCCTACAGTAGAAGAAAACACAGGCACACAAATGTTACGATATGACACAGGGGGGGTTAGCCTCCACTCAGAGGAGAGATGGGGAGGGGGTTGCTAAGAAGGGGCAGCTTATAGAAGTGTCCAAGTGGGATATGAGGGTCAGGTTTAGGGATTTATAGATGCTACTCTTTAGGGAATAGAGAACCACTGTTTTTCATTTGGGGTTTTGTTTCCCCTTTGTTTACTTTTAACTAAAGAGTGATTCATTCTTGTGCTTTTTTATTTATTTATTTATTATTTATGTTATTTTTATGTTCTGTTAGCCAACATACAGCACATCATTAGTTTTGGTGTAGTGTTCAACGATTCATTAGTTTCATATAACACCCAGGGCTTGTGCTTTTAAAAGATCACTGTGGCAGATGCGTACATGATAGAGCGAAGTAAACAAGGAGAAGAAGCAGGAAGGTTGAGGAAGAAGACTATTGCAACTGGCCAGGTGAGCCACAGAAATGGTCTGACCAAGGAAATGGCAGACGAGTCGGAGAAAAGGGAACAAATGTAAGACAAAATAATACCGAAAGGCAGGAAAATGATGAGATAGAGAAAAGGAGTCAGATCTGTGTAGTACTGAGAGTTCCACACGACAGCTGTCAACAGAGATAATAAAACATCAAGCAATTTACAATTTTAAAAGAGTGGTTTATGGAGAGATACGTATATCTGTATATTTGGATATACATATAGCTATATAAAGAAAAATACATGGGACGAATTGTACTTTCATATTTGATCAGACTATTTGAAGACTTCTTTAAAGCAAAATCATGAAGGACACTTTCCTCTTCACCACCACTCCTGTTCCCTTTGGGAAAAACAAGTTATCTTAAATCTTAAATTTATATTAGAAATAGTCCTTGTCCTCAAAGGAATATATGAAGTTAACTCCCAAAGAAATACTGAATTTCATCTTTTATTCTGATACTTGTTAGATCCAGATGATTCTATATACCCCAGCTGTTCATAATTCATACCACGCACTTATCTGTTGAGTGCCCTCAATATTTCCCTCAAAGATGTTTCTGTCCCACATTACAAGAAGAGATAAGTTTATAATGACCCTTCACACTACGTGGAGAGGCCTAACTTCCTAATTGAGTAATGACTCATTTGATCTTATCTTTCCAAAATTCTGTTCTGATGAAGCCATTCTTCCACCTGGCATCAGTTGTGGTCCCCCACCTACAGACATCCTGGCCCCTGAGCTTCAGACATGGTCACTAGGACAATTCTGCCAAAAAGTAAAGTCAACGTGATGATGCACTTACCAAACATATTGGTTTACTAAAATATGTTTACAGAATTTGTACTGAATACATTGAGGTGGTCTAAAGAGGTGTGAAGGAGCCAGGACCAGCATTTGGGGCCCTTACACACCCCTTTTCTGTTTTGTTTGCCCCTCCCTCCACTCCAGATCTCTAGACTCTCCCTCTTGCCCTAACAATTCGGATGAGACAGGAGACAGGTGGGGGTAAGGTGAGTTCCACGTAGTGAAAAACAGTCCACTACATCATCCATGAAATTTGCAAAATATGATAAATTTCTCCCATCTAATGAAAACTGTTATGAACGGTAAGAACTATGGAAATGAGTTTCTTTAATTTTTGATGAGTTCATAGATTTGGTTGAATTTCAGTGAAATTGAAGAAAGAGGTTTGAAAATACCAATACGTATTTAAAATTTTTTTAAAAATAAGCTGTGAATTGTTTTCAATTTTTAAAAAATGAAGTAAAATAAAATAAAAATACCGATATATTGGCAAAATAAAATTTGACTGTAAAAACTCAAGAGGATGATAGTATAAAGTGCAAATTCCCCATATGAATTATTGCAGTTATTATGGTCACAATAAAATATATACATTGGATATACTCCGGAAAATATTCCTGAATATATTTATAAAAACAGAGCCTAAGATTAAATTCTTACTTTTAAGAAATTGAGCAGAAATACATAAAATGCTGCTACAAAGAACATATTCGTTAGCTGTGTTCAAAAAGAGGATATTTATAATCATTGAGTATATTCAAAATGAGTATTTAAAACGCTGTTCCATAAATCGATCATTTGACAAACTTAGCAAATTGATTTCAGCGAACTTATCCTTCAGGAATTGGCATTCACTCACTGGCTTCCGTCATTTGTCTGAGCACCCGAGCTTTGATTGACTTGGACAATCTGGATCCCTGACAATCCCAAACATTTTCCTATAACGCACCCCTGCCCATATCACTTGCCCTCTTGTCCTTCTTCCCTCTTTGATTCCTACTCATTCTGCCAGTCTTTTCTCCAATGTCCCCTCCTTTCCTCCAGGCCAGTCTCCATATTCTAATTACAACTTGTATTTATAATTTTGATTCAGATGTGGCTTGTACCTGACATCTGAAGTCTGTCTTCAACCCTAGACCACAAGGTCCTTGAAGTCAGAGGTGGGTTCTTACTTGCCTCTGCCCTACCTGGTACCTAGCTCTGGTACCTATGCCTCACATAGTTAAAGCACTCAAAAACTGTGTGTTGAAGTCACTTTCAAAAGCACCTAGTGATAAAATGTTTTAAAGAGGAATAATACTGCTCTGCATCCTAAGAGTGTTTGTTTTGTCAAGGTCAGAGTTTAATTGATTTTAAAGTTCTTAATGAGAACAGAGCCTAGTGACTTTCCAGGCTCTTCCCCATCCTTAACATGAAGTCATCATATCCTTCTTCAACAGAAGACAGTGAGGAGGGAAGGAATGAACAAAACTGGTTCTCCCTCCATGGGTTAGGACAGGAGATAAAAGGCAGCCATATATACAGACCCTACACTGGGCTGAGGAATTCCTATCAGTCAGCTTCACGCTGAGGCACACACACAGTGCTGGGGGACACAGGAGGACAGCATGTGGCCAGACCCTGGGGCATGGGCTCTGGAGTTAGATCCAGGCTATGTGGATTGAATCCTGGCTCCACCAGATGGGAACTGTGTGTCCCTGGGCAGGATACTCCACTCCTCTAAGCTTCAATTTCCTCTTTTATAAAGTAGGAATGATAACTATACACGTCCCTCAGAATTGCTGAGAGGCAGCTTGACTTGGTGCACAGCCGGCACACAGAAAATATTTGAAAGAAATGTCAGAGAAGTGATGGGATTGGGGTTGACATGTGACCTTGACAGGACCAGAACTCCTGGAGTCAAAACATCATCATAATAATGATGTACAATTGGGGCACCTGGGTGGCTCAGTCAGTTAAGCGACTGACTCTTGATTTTGGCTCAGGTCATGATCTTGGGGTCCTGGGATCCAGCCTCGAGTTGTGCTCTGTACTCAGTGCAGAGGCTGCTTGTCCCTCTCCTTCCGCTCCTTCCCCTGCTCTCCCCTCCTCTCTCTCATAAATAAAAATAAAATTAAAATAGTGGTGTACAAGCACAATGACATTTGGTTGCATAACCAAGGTACTTCAATTAAACCCCAGTACAGAGGAGAACCCACTGGACTTGGTCCAGAAACCACTGGTTGGGTCTTCACTGTGGCCTTTGGTGATGGTGAGACCCAGTGCCACACCCAGAACAGACACACTGGAGCCCACAGGGGCCTGTCCTGGGCATTCTTTTTCCCCTAGATTTTACTGTCCATCAGAAAGGAACTCACCTACTCCCATGAATTTGACCATCACCCACGAATCATTCGCAGACCTTTGGGTCCAACTGTCTCTTTGTAAAGCATGTAAAAACTTACCTACTTCATAAACTCAGTTGTTAATAAAAATCTTATTCTGTCCTATTCAGTCCCATACATAAATTTTGAGTCTTTGAGCCTACCTCCTTTGCTCTTGTCACTAACTAGTGGAATTCCAGTGCTTAACCTTAAAACTGTGAACATTTCTAAAATTCAGTGAAAGAAATCTCAGCAAAATAAGGAGAAACTATTTTGTCTTCCCCTATAGCTGCACAGAAGCAGATCTCTGCATCCTAAAGATGACCTTGCCAATGTTATTTCTGGACTTTAGAGATCATTGCTCTGCTCCTTGAACAAAACCTTTGACTCTCGAAAACTCTATAAATCTAACTGGCTATGTTCACAAATTATTTTTTGTCTGGGATGATATATAAATTACATTTCTGTTTTTGAGGGTGATAAATACCTGTGAGCTTTCTTTGCAAATCCAGAAATAAATTATTACACTTTTCATTTGTAACCCTGAAAGTAAACTCAAACTTTTCACTCTGCTGGATTTCTTTCTCTCTTTTTTTTAAAGATTTATTTATTTGTTTATTTGGAGAGTGTGACCTGCCGAGCAGGAGGAGGGGCAGAGGGAGAGGGAGAAAGAGAATCTCAAACAGACTTGACTTGGGGATCGATCCCACGATGGTGAGATCATGACCTGAGTTGAAATCAAGTGTCGGATGCTTAACCAGCTAAGCCACCCAAGCACCCCTGTTATATTTCTTTTTTTTTTTAATATTTGCTTTATTGAGGTGTAAGTGACTAAGTTATAAGATATTTAAAGTGTATATCATGGTGATTTGACATAGGTACACTTTGTGAAAGGACTGCCCGCCCCCCCACCGCCGGCCACCCATCTTGTTAATGGACACATCCATCAGCTCACATATTTATCCTTTTCTTTTTGGTGAGAACATTTAAGTTTTACTCTCTTAGCGAATTTTAATTATACGAAACGGTGTTATCAAATGTAGTCACTGTGTTTTACATTAGCTCCTTGGAACGTTTTCACCTTACAGATGAAAATTCATATCCTTTTACCAAGCACTCCCTATTTGGGCACTCCCCTTCAGCCCCTGGCAACCGAGTGTTAGATTTCTTATTTAAGCAAAAATCCTTTTTTTTTTTCAAGTTTAAGGTTCAGATCAGTTTTCCAACTGCTTCCTTTTTATCTCCCAACATATGAATCCAACATATCCCAAATGAAAACCACTATCTTCTCTCCAACACACTTGACCCCTGTGTTTTCTGTCTCAGCTAAGGCAATCATCTCCACCCAGCCTCCCAGACTAGAAACCTGAGTCCTCCTAGCCTCCTCTCTCTTGCGCCTTCCCATATTCAGTCTCCAAGCCCTGTCACGTTGGCCATAACAGCTTTATAATCTGTCACTCTCTCCTACACCCCACTTCCATAGTCCAGGTTTACGTTCTCATAATTCCCTTCACCCACCCTAGACCACCACCGTGAATGCCTCCAAACATTTGTAAGCCAGCTTCTAGGCTGACACTCTTATATTCCTAAAAAGCAATTTACTTAAAAATGCCAATGGTTCCAAATTTGCTCGGTTTCCATGCCTCTCCCAACCCTCCCTCTGCTTCTACTCACTGAAAACATTGTGTTTCAACTTCATGAAGGCCCTTACCTTTCCCAAAATACATTCTGGAGTTTTTAAAAGATGTTATTTATTTCTTTGAGAGAGAGAGAAAGAAAGAGAGAGAGTGTGCACAAATGGGAGGGAGGGGCAGAAGGAGAGGAATAAGCATACTCCCCGTAGAGCCGGAAGCCTGACATGGGGCTCAATCCCAAGACCCTGGCATCATGACCTGAGCTGAAGGCAGACACTTAATCAACTGAGCAACCCAGGTGCCCCATCCTGGATATTTTTAAACACTTGCAAGCATTTGCATATAATATCTCTTGTAACAGATGTTCTTACCTTCAACCTCCTCACCTCCTTAATGAAGAATTGTCCAACCCCACTGAGAATTATCAGCCTCTTCTATGCTCCCTTAGTATTTTGCTGATACCTTAATCATAATACCACATTGCAATGTTTCTCTTCACTGTCTATTCATTTTTGCCTCCTAAAATAGATTGTGGGTCCCTTGAAGACAAAGAAGATGTTTATTCAACTTCTTAGTGCTGACCTGATATTGTAACTGACGTGTAATAGTTATCTAATAAATGTGAAATAAAAAAAAAACTCAATATAGTTTTATCTTCAGAGTGAGAATGACTAACTGCCTTACTGAGGACCAAATGGAATAATGTCTGTGAAATGCTTTGTAAATTTTGAAGAGATAAATGATACAGTGATCCCACTTCCCTCTCTAGTTCTCAGGCTGTGTGGTGGCTCAGTGGGCCAGGGGGGCATCTGGAGTTCACCATCACTATGCTTTGTGGTCCCTCAGCAGAATATGCACAGGATTCAGCAGACTACAGAGAATAGAGATGGAGGCTAAGACTTGTGCATTAAAGAGACCCGAATTTGAGCCCCATTCATATTACAGTCTCATTCTATGATCTTGAAGAAGCCATGTCAGCTCCTTGGGTATCAGTTTCTCATCTCTCAAATGATGACAGTAAACTTAGATCATCTTTCTATTCCATACAAAGTCTAGAAAGCTATTAGCTGCCCACTGAAAAGCTAAGACTTCCCTAGTAAATGCCCTCATATATCTATGGTACTATCACCTTTTAAATTCCTATAGAGGTGAAACCAATTTAAGAGCTATAGTCAACATGGCAGGTCTCTGGTGAAAAATATTGTTGGCATGCGTGGTGCATTACAATACAACCCAAGGCACTGGGAAAATTCTCAGCCCCTAAATTTCTCCTTCCATTAGAGATTACTTTTTATTTTATTTTATTTTATTTTATTTTATTTATTTATTTATTTGAGAGAGGGTGAGCAAGACAGAACAGGAGTGAGGAGGGTGGGGAAGAGGGAGAGGGAGAAGCAGACTCCCTGCTGAGCAGGAAGCCTGGTGCAGAGCTCAGTCCCAGGACCCTGGGATCATTACCTGAGCCCAAGGCAGACACTTAACCAACTGAACCACCAAGGTGTCCCTAGAGATTGTTTTTTAAATCCATGTATTTGTCTAAATTCTGCTCTTTTAAAGCTTGCATACCTCTGGAAAGGGTAATGTTTTTCTATAGCCTCAGCTCCTTTCTTGGGCTGCACACTCACATTGCTTTCAGATTCCAGAAAGAACTTACTTCCACACTTTAACCTCCTTCCTAAAGTCTCTTTATCTATCAGCTTCTTCCTTGTGTGCTCATATTAGATTCAAGTGTATCTCTACACTTAATTCAAACCTTCTCTGATGCTTCTGCCAATTCTGGATACTCTATTTTTCATTCCCTTTGTACTACTGTATTTAGGGACAAAACAGGAGTCATCAAAGAGTGGTCGAGGAGTTGAAATAAGAAGAAGAATAGCACTGTGTCCTGTCCCACCAAGGGAGAAGGAAATTTCCAGAAGGAAGGGTAATCAACATTGCCAGATTCGGAAAAGTGAGGAAGAGAAAGGAGGTGAGAACAGTCAAGGCTTCTAGCTTCAGAGAGTAACTGGAGGCTGACCAACATCCTTCTTATTATCAAATCAAGAGATCTTTGCTGTTGATGGTGGAGAAGATGTGGAGGGGTTAATAAAATCTCCAAAGGGCACTGTGTCAATTTTTAGAATGTAGACTATGAAAACCAGGTCTTCTGTGAACCCCTTTGGAAAGTCTGGTTTACCTCCTGCCTCAACTCCCCTGTGTGGAGAGATGGTAAAGAATCAATGAACTAACAGCCTCGACTTTAAGATACAATAACAAGACTGACATTTTCCTTCCTTCCTGCTTCAGTTCTTTATTTGTATGCAGTATTATTTCCATTTATAATTTAAAAAATTGAGGCTCAGGGGATTAAAAGTACTTTTTCAAGTCATACAACCCCCTAATGCAAGACTCCTGAAAAGATTTCTCCTGAAAATACCCCCAAGTTTTTGTCTATCTTGCCCTCCTTAAAGGACCAAACCACCAGCCTTTTCCTCAAGGTACCCCAAATAATCCACTGACCTGCAGGTAGCTGAGGAAGCAGTAGAAGACTCTGTCGTGGTGCCTCGGGTTGGTTCTCAAGGGGAAAAACCTCCCTGGATCTCTGATAGTTTTAGTTCTTCCCCAGATCAGAGTTTACCAGAATACCCTGAAGCTAGGTAGTAATTGCACCACCAAGAAGTCCCTAAATTCCAGCCATGTGGTTGGCTGGTCAGGGATGGCTAAGCTCTAACGGAGGGGCAGAAACTGTCTAGTGGCCCAGTGAATGATTAACGCCGGATATAAAGCACTGGTATTTACCTAATCTCCTTCCTGGGCACTAACCCTCCTTCTTGATAACATGTTGCAATCATTTGTTCTCTCCTCTGCCAACCATTTCCCCTAAGTGGAAAGATAATATGAATGTGATGCCAGAATTCATTTTTTCTTTTCCTAAATACAAGACAGACATACACGATGCAATCCAGCTAGCCTAGAAAACTTGGACACTGTAGGGCTGAGATTAGGTCCACTTTGATCCACTCTCCATGATGCTAGGTCCAGCAGGCCTTCCTGGGGCTCAGTGATGGATGACTTAGCTCTGTGCTAATCTTCATTCCATACCAAGAAAGTACAATAGTGGGGAATTTAACAAATTTACCAAATTCCTTCTTTGAGCCAAGTTGCCTGGAACACGATCCGTATTCAGTACCTGTTAATTAACTACCGCCACCACCACTACTACATGCTGGGCGCCAAATGACTTCCAGAAGTTGGTTTATCGTTGAGCGCTGCTCCGACAAATGCAACAAAGGGCTGGCAGGTCTGTGATCACACAGATCTAGGAAGGCCCCCAAACCCTGACATTACCTAATTAAGGTATCAATCCTCAGGATCAAGATTTGTGTGCTTGGGAGATTACTATTAGAAGGCAATTTTTCCCAGAAACTTCACTGTTTCTGTCATAAACACCAAAAGTCTCATAAAGGTTGCAGAAAAGAGTGGAGTTGGAGCACCACAGAAGCTTTAACAGAGAGACAGGATTTGAGCAGGCCTTTGAATGAAAAGTGGAAATTAGATGAAAATGAGAAGGTTATTAGACATAAAGAGAACATGGGCTAAATCACAAGGTGAGACTGATTTGCCCATGTGACAAGAATGAGTGTAGAGGAAGATTCCAGATTGTGCCAAGTCTTGAGGTGAAGTTGAAGGAAACCACACCTTTAAAGTTGAGTCTTCAAAATACCATTTCCTAATCTGTTGGAGTGCTTTTCTTTACTTTCCATAGTGACTGTTCCAAATTTTTCTCTTCAGGTCGCCTAATGGTCTTCCTCTCAGCAGGTGATCTTGCCTCCACTAAACAATCATTCCACAGTAGCTTCTATTCACCTCACGTTTTCTCTCCTAGTCACCGTCTTTTTTTTAAGATTTTATTTATTTGAGAGAAAAAGAGAGAGAGTGCAAATTGGGGAAGGGGCAGCAGGAGAGGGAGAAGCAGACTCCCCACTGAGCAGGACACTGGGATCATGACAAGAGCCCAAGGCAGACCCTTAACTCATGGAACCACCCAGGCACCCCTCCTCTAGTCACTCTTGCTTCAGAAGAGATCTCTTTGTTTTCTGATTTTCAATGCTGCTTTCATCCTGAAATTTTCCCTAAGTCTTGCCAAAACCACAAATTCCATTTTTGTACTGTCATGAGTTGTTCAATTTAGGTTTCCTGTGTTTCCGGCCTACTCTTTCTCATTAATTCCTCCCAGCCCCTCCCATTGTGGTCTTTCAATCTGGCTTCTTTCCTCTCTCAGGGACACACCTCTTTCAGGCATGTCCTTATCTACAAATCCAAAATTTCTTTAACTCAACTCAAGGTTTCTTGGCAGCCCCTAACGCTGCTGATAATCTCCTTTCTGAAACTCCTCTCCTTTGGCTTCCATTACTCTGAACTTTTCTGATTCCCCTCTTTCACGAAATGCTCTTTCTTAATTGTTCATATCTCTTCTTGTTCTTCTCATCTACATATAGATATGACCCAGGTTCTTCTTTTCAAAAACTTTCCTCTTCATTATCTTTAAAATTATTTTACCTGCTGTCATGGTTTTAACTATTCCTTATAAGAGAACCACCCCATAACCATCTTTTTATCTCTGATTATCTCCTAAATGCAGACTTAACATTTCTGGTTGCTCTTCAAACATCTTACAAGCACTTTATGCACAGCACATCCAAAGAGGAACTTCTCATTTCCTGCCCAGAAGCTTCACCTTCTGACCCCAGCAATAATCCAGGCTTCCGGGAATAGAATTTCAAACTCACCTTTAAACCCTTCCTCTCCCTCATCCTCCAATGTTCAATGAGTTGATAAGTTGCTTTTATTTGATTTTCCAGTGTCTTTCATGTCTGATATTCTCTCTCTGTTTCTGCTGCCATCACCCAGCTCAGGTATCATCGTCTCCCGCATGGACTACTGCAGTAGCCCTTAAAATGGTATCTTTATTCTTTTCTACTTCTACCTATACTACATACCGTTGTAAGCAAAATCTGTGTTTGGTCCTCATCACTTTTTTTTTTGTGAAGTCTTTGATCTCTTCTCCCTGCCTACCAAATAAAGTTTAAATTCTCTCACATGCCCTTTAAAAGCCTCCATCAACCGGCTTTAATGTATCTGTCCAGCCTGCTTTCTCATCACTTCCCATGCTTTACCCAGGCCAATCCAGACCAATCCAGGCCATGTGCCATTCCCTAAACATGCTACATCTTTCCTGCTTCTCTGCACAACATGTTTTTTAAAAATTATTATTAAAAACTCAATTTAAAACATTAAAGAACTTGGGGCACCTGGGTGGCTCAGTCGGTTAAACGTTTGCCTTCAGCTCAGGTCATGATCCCAGGGTCCTGGGATCAGCCCTGCCACGGACTCCCTGCTCAGCAGGGGAGTCTCTTCTCCCTGTCCCTCTGCCCCTGCTCGTGTGCTCTCTCTCTCCCTCTCTCTCTCAAATAAATAAATAAAATCTTTAAAAAAAAACAATCATTGAAGAACTTTAAGAGAATAAACACATGGAATTTCACCATCCTAAGACAACCGTTTTCATCTGTGCCTGTTATTGCCTGTTTTATAGAAATACAATCACGAGTCCTTATTATTTTGTATTCTACTTTTACTTAGGATTATATTTTTAAAATTTTCTGTTCATAATCATCACTGTAAAAAGTTGCATTACATTTGATGTGCCATAATTTACTAAAAATTTTCCTAAGATTGGATATTTCAAATGTTCACCAGGCCTCCCCAGTAGAGACAATATGCTCAATAATAGAATGGATAGCTTCAAATTAAAAATCATTGTCGGGGCGCCTGGGATCACACCCAGCGTCTGCCTTCGGCTCAGGGTGTGATACCGGCGTTCTGGGATCAAGCCCCTCGTCAGGCTCCTCTGCCAAGAGCCTGCTTCTTCCTCTCCCACTCCCCCTGCTTGTGTTCCCTCTCTCGCTGGCTGTCTCTATCTCTGTCGAATAAATAAATAAAATCTTTTAAAAAAAAATCATTGTGCTCAAGTGAGATAAATCTGAGGAGTGAATTTACTTGGTTCAAAAGCTTATGGCTCTTCATGATGTTCTTACTACATTTCTCAAATCTTTTTCCACTTGCAATGTCCTCTTCCCTTATTTTTGTCTCTCAATCCTACTCACTTTTAAAGGCCCAATAACTGTGACTCTCCTTGACAATTTTCCGGCTCCTCCTCGTCCCAGACAGAAGGCCTCCTCCTCCAAGCTGAGCTCCCCTGGCACGTTGTTCTTTGAAAAGTTTTTATTTCATTCTAACCACACTTAATTAACGATATGTGTATACCTGTCTTGTGTCTATTAATAGACTGTTGGCTACTTGAGAGTTTCTTATTCCTGTTTCTTATTCTCCTTCATAATTTCATCTAGGGACATTCCATTATTTCAAGCTCTCTTCTGTATTTTGTTTGTATTTCATCTAGATTTGCTATGTGTTTGGGTAGAGGTCGGAGTGAGAGATAGGAGAAGTTTGTCATACCGTCTCAGCATGACATCTTGATAGGAAAATCTACCTCAGGATTCTTGCTTCTTCTGCCCTCTAAAAAGAGGAAAAGAAAATATATTCACTTATATTTCACCATCTCAAATTTACCAGGCAGGGCTGGGTTTCATCCAAAGGTGGTAACGAATATTACTGCAGAAGATCCAGAAACTCGGTTTCGTCAACAGGATATAGGGGAGACTCAGAGAAAGTTTAAGCCCTAATTAAGTCACGATTCTACTTTTGTTTCAACAGGTCATTTCAAGGATATAACTGTTCTGAACCTATTGTTTCAAAGTGAGAGGTTAATTTTTGCTTCATAAGTTTTGGTTAATTTGAGGTTATTTTTTGCCTCACCATTCGTGTCTCATTAAAATATGACGCATACGCGTAGCTTTGATCTGAGCTTCCCATTCTCCTTATAGACAGCGAATTCTGGTCTTAAGCAGACAACCACCACACTTGGTCTTTCCACATTCTGAGAGCAACACACACACACACACACACACACACACACACACACACACACACACAGTGCTTTATGCAACTGCAGTTGGTTACTATGAAATTGCGTTCCAGTCTAACGAGAGAAGAACCCAAAACCGGTTGTAGAACCAAGAGAAAATTTATTCATAGGTGCATTTCTATTACCCAGGCTGCTCAGCTACAATGTCAGGACAACACTTTTGCCTCCAACTCAGCTTTCTTTATTTCCAAAGAATATTTTAGTTCCTCCATCGTTAAGCCATTCTCCTTTAGTCTTTGCACAAAGCTCTTTATGGCTTTGCAAAGTTCTTTATTCTCCTGAAAGGCAAACTGAAGAAAAGAAGAAAAAATTTTAAGTTACAACTTAAGAACTGAGATGGAGCTGTATAATCTGAAGCTAATGAGTAGTGCTTAGGTCCCTGACTGGGAGCTCAGACCCAGCCTGAGCTTAAACGCAAAGCTGGGTCTTTCACATGATAAATCATTTAAATCTTCTGGCTTTTATATACTTATCATTATCCCAGCAATAAATATAAACTAAAAGAGGCATCTCAATGAAAATTGATCTATTCAGTGGTCTTTGGAATCTAGAAGAATTTTAGAGACTTTTCACAGCAATACATACAGGTCTAAGACACGAGTTTATAAAGCTTGCTCTATAAAATCTATGAGACAATAACTCCTACCACAGGTCCTCACGAGGGGCTTGTGATGATGGTGGCAAATGAGAACTTCAATATTATGTACAAAAATGTGAGTTAATAGTTTATGAGCCTCCTTCTTTTTTTTTTTTTTAAAGATTTTATTTATTTATTCGACAGAGATAGAGACAGCCAACCACAAAGGGAACACAAGCAGGGGGAGTGGGAGAGAAAGAAGCAGGCTCATAGTGGAGGAGCCCGATATGGGGCTCGATCCCACAACGCCGGGATCACGCCCTGAGCCGAAGGCAGATGCTCAACCGCCGTGCCACCCAGGCACCCCTACGAGCCTCCTTCTAACAACCCTTCAAAAACATCCCACATTGAACAGATATTTACTAAGCATGCTCCAGGAGTGATGCCAGGCCCTGGAGATATGACTGAACAAGACAGACAACACCTGCTACTTACAAGTGCCTTATCAAAACCAGTCTGTGGAGCTGGTTTGGGAGCTTCTTGGATGAACTCGCAGACTGGAAGTGCGCTGCTCCACTCCCCATCAATGCACTGTTGGTCCTGCGTGCCTACTAAGCGGTACCTGGGCAAAATCAGAATGGCAACAACACTTAGCCTTTCTGCCTTCTAAACTGGGCAACTAAGGCTGGTTTTGTATAGTTGTATTTCAGTATTTCCTACTGTGATAGAATCCACCTCCTTGAGCCTTGATGCATGCTTAAGTGATTTCAGTACTGATGAGGTTATGGGATATAGGAGAGGTTCAGTGGGGTGGAGTCTGGAGCCGACGACCAAGAAAGAATTCTTGAGGCATCTTTGGTGCAAAATGGTGGTTTATTAAAGCACGGGGACAGGACCCGTGGGCAGAAAGAGCTGCTGCCCTGGGTTGTGAGGGGCCGCTGATTATATACCATGGGGTTGGGGGAGGTAAGGAAAAAAGGGAGGTTGAGAAAGTACTTTCATATGTTAAAGACTTGCAGGGTATTGGAGGCCTTGCTCTTGTCAAGTCAAGGCTGTCTCTCCCTCTAATGAGGCACTAACATGAAGACATTTGGGAGTCTCCTGGAGGAATGATCACAAGTCCTTCTCAATGGGCTTCAGGTTTAAAAGAAATTCCATTTTATTTACATTTCCTTCTGCCTCAGCTTCCCTCAATTTTATGGAAGGGATGGTAATGTTAGGGCTTCAGGAAACTGAATTATGGGTCTCTGGAAGTTAGGCTATTGATAAGAAAGCTTCTTCCTTGTAAATCAGTAGGACATGTGTAAACTGAGGGAGAATTATGGGTCTTGAAGGACTGTGATCCCTGTCAGTTAACCATTTGTTTTTTTCCTTTCCTTAGTTTTAGGGCAGCCAGCAGTGCCGAGGAATGTTGCATACATTGGGGGGGGGGGCGGATTGCAGGGTGTCAGCTTCTGCTTTGTCTTCAGCCAGCCTTCTGTTCCCTCATCAGTATTACCAAACAGTAATCAACTAAAACCACTTTCCTTGGGGGTGGAGCGGGCCCAAGTGACAATTCAACCCATGAAACATGGAGAAGTGAGAAATTCTGAGTATATGTGTTTACACAGTTGTTGGGTGGGGAAGATGAGGGAAGAAGCACGTCATCATTCAATAACTTAAAAAAGCATCTGCCATCTGCCCTCTACAAAGCAGTGGAAAGCTAAGGATAACCCTCACATAAATCTTATGAAGGAGCTACAGCTTTTCATCAGAAAAAAAAGAGAGTTGACTGCAAAGTCCACTAGAAGTATATAATGAGATTGAAATGCTAATGTGGAGACATGACCCTGAGCTAATAAGACTGGAGCCAAGGAAAGAGTAGGAGATCTATAAGGTGGCTGATCAGGTAGTCTAAGTTAGGTTAGATGCTAATTAGGATGTATTAAGGTTCTATAAGTCATTCTCTTTCTTTTCCTTTTTTTTTTAAAGAATATATATATATTCTTTAAATATATATATATTTAAATTTTAAATTAAATAATATCAATTTAAATTTGTATTAAATATAAATAAATATATATTATTTAAATATTTATTTATTTATTTATTCAAGTAACTGCAAATAGGAAACCAGATTGGGGTGGGCGGCAGGCTGGAACAATAAATCATTCTCTTTCTGTAGTTCCATCTGTTCTATATTTCTTTGAGTTTTTGTTCTGAGATTCTTTAGAAAAATATACATTTAAAATATCTTCTCTAGGATAAATAAGAGGATCAGCCTGTCTTCTAGAGAGTGGGGAGAGCTGGCAGTGGGCTGAAGCAGCTCTCAAAATCAACATGAGGTCGGATTCCCATAGCAGTAGGCAATAGGGCATAAGGTGAGATGAACTAGGTTATTCCCTAAAACAATGCTACCAGTCATGGGCAGGATCTTGCATTTGAAAGGCTGCATACACTTACCTGTCTTCACAGTGATAAGTAATGGTAGATCCTGAGTTGAAATCTGTTCCTTCAAAATAGCCATGAGCTGGATTCCCAGGAGGGCCACAGTCTCCTGGGAGACAGGAGCACAAGAGTGACAGTCATGAGTTGTAGTCAGTTAACATCACCCCCGGAATGTAACCGGCCATGTGGGATCTGGGAACACATTCTCCATTCATTTCCTTCTGGTCAAATCGTATTTATCGATGGGAAAGATCCTCTCCCCCTGCTTATTCTCAGTTTCATCAGCAATTTGAGAGTGCTTTCTGATTTGCATGAGCTTGAGGAAAGGAAGTGTGAGTTGTAGAGACTGTCAGTGTACAAGAAAAAAAAATTAAAACCAGAGGTAGAGGTGGGAGAAATAACTCCCAGAGATAGGAAATAAATCGTGTGAGTTCAAATGGACGCTGAAATTCTCTGTGGGACAGAATTGTGCAATATGAGAGCTTCAGAAACAGGGAGAATACAGCGGGGATCAAACAAGAGGAGTCTATAAAGAGAGTTGGACAAAGTATTAGATGTTGTGAATTTCGGTTCTGGCTCTTCCACTAAGCACTATTTCATCCTTCTTTTCTTCCTTCCTATGCTATAAGATGAGCAGTTTAAATAATATTATCTCTAAAGTCCCTTTGAGCTCTGACATTATGAGTCTAAACATGCTGATCAAGATTAAAGTGTAAATTAAGAATGATTATGTAGGTGTATACTTATGGAAACAGAAATGCTAATAGTTGTATTCAAATATACAAAACAAATAGTTGAGCAAAACAGCAAAGCATAAAAGAACATGTATTAGTACAGTATATAGTATATAATACTATGTATTATAATAATGCATACAAACAGAAATATAATTATAATAAGATATACTATTCTTGTAAAACACACTCATGCATAAACATATATGAACAGTAAAAAAGGCTGAAAATTACATATCAAAGTATTCTGTTATTTGTAGGTAATTAAATGTTTTCTTTTGTTTTCTGTGTTTTTTTCTACAACACAGATGTTTTCTTTGAGCAGTTAATAAATAACTTTTGAAGAGCCCAGATGTCCAATGACAGATGAATGGATAAAGATGTGGTATATATGTATAATGGAATAGTATGCAGCCATCCGAAAAAATGAAATCTTGCCATTGGCAATGACCTGGATGGAACTAGAAGGTATTATGCTAAGTGAAATAAGTCAATCAGAGAAAGACAATTTTCATATGATCCCACTGATATGTGGAATCTAAGAAACAGAACAGAGGATCATAGGGGAAGAGAGGAAAAAATAAAACAAGACGAAACCAGAGAGGGAGACAAACCATAAGAGACTCTTAATCATAAGAAACAAACTGAGAGTTGCTGGAAGGGAAGGGGTAGAGAGATGGGGGTAACTGGGTTATGGACATTGGGGAGGATATGTGTTATAAAGACCACTGGGTATTATATGAGACTCACAGACCTGTACCTCTGAAACCAATAATATATTATATGTTAATTTATTGAATGTTTATAAAAAGATCAAAGACTGAGTTCAAAAGCTGTGTAGAGGGAAGGAAAAAGAATTTCAATGAATTGACTAAGGAACTCTAGGTTACACTGGTTCTTCTGGCAACTTTCAAGAGTACAGTTTTGAACCAAAGGAAATGATATAGATCTTGGGTGTAAACAGAAAAAAAAAATCTGCTTTACTCAGGGACCTAAGGAGTTTCCCCTAAAATTAGGCAATGAATTAACACAAAAAAACAGAGATTCTGCATTTCAGCACTATGATAGGAAGTATTGAATTAAAAGAAAAACAAAAAAGTAAAACAGAAAAGGCTGGAAGAAATAAATACTTTAAACTTGCGTCAAGCTAATGATGATGGTATATGCTTGTAATTTAACTGCGTGTCATATATATGCATGTTTTAAGTAACCACAAACTCCCTAAAAGAGGCTAACTATAGTTTGTGCTTTTAAACTACTATATCCTGATAAAAATTAACAAAAGGGGATCATAGGCTTGAATGTAAAATGCAAAACCATGCAAAACCTAGAAGATAATGTAGGAGAAATCCTAGATGACCTTGGGTATAAGGAGGTATGCCTTTTTAGATACAACAGTAAAGACACCATCCATGAAATAATCGGCTGGAATTCATTAAAGTTGAAAACTTCTGTGCTGTGAAAGACATATCAAGAGAATGAGAAGACCAGCCATAGGCTGGGAGAAAATATTTGCAAAAGACAAATCTTATAAAGGACTGTTATCCAAAGTATACAAGGAACTCTTAAAACTCAACAATAAGAAAACCACCTGATTAAAAAATGGGCCAAAGACTTTAATGGACACCTCACCAAAGAAGATGTACAGATGGAAAGTGAGAGTGTGTCATCAGGAAATGCAAATTAAAACAACAACACTGTTGGTGGGAAAATAAGTTGGTACAGCAATTTTGGAAAACAGTGTGGAGGTCCCTTAAAAAGTTAAAAATTGAGCTACCCTATGATCCAGCCATTGCACTACTGGGGTATTTACCCCAAAAATACAGACGTAGTGAAGAGAAGGGCCATATGCACCTCAATGTTCATAGCAGCATTGTCCACAATAGCTAAATTGTGGAAGGAGCCGAGATGCCCTTCAACAGATGACTGGATTAAGAAGATGTGGTCCATATACACAATGGAATATTACTCAGCCATCAGAAAGAATGATTACACAACATTTGCAGCAACATGGATGGGACTGGAGGAGATAATGCTAAGTGAAATAAGTCAAGCAGAGAAAGACAATTATCATATGGTTTCACTCATTTATGGAACGTAAGAAATAGGAAGATCGGTAGGAGAAGGAAGGGAAGAATGAAGCGGGGGTAAACAGAAGGGGGAATGAACCACGAGAGACTGTGGACTCTGGGAAACAAACTGAGGGCTTCAGAGGGGAGGGGGTGGGGGATTGGGATAGGCCGGTGATGGGTATTAAGTGCATATTGCATGGTGCACTTGGTGTTATATGCAAATAATGAATCATGGAACATTGCATCCAAAACTGGGGATGTACTGTATGGTGACAAATATAACAAAATAAAAATTATTAAAAAAATAAAATATAAAAAAAAGGATGTACTTTTAACTCTTATTTTATGTAATTTTGCAATAGATGAGTTACAGTCCTTTTCCTCCATTTTTGCGTATTCTTCAAATAAGAACATTATCATGAAATTAAAAAAAAAATGTCAGATGCCCCAAACTATCTCATGTTGGACTTAGTAGGAGAGGAATCCTACTTGAAAGGGGGGGGGAAGCAAAAAGCGTTTATTGTTTGGCTGTTGTTCATTTCACTGAAACACAGTATTTGAGGTGAGGCTTGGCTCTGTGAGCCCCACTTGTCTCTTGGCTGCTTCCTAGCTCCCCAAGCTTCCCAGGTACAAAACGTGAGGGATCTGATGGGTATCGTTGGATTTGCGCTTGTTCGTCTCCTACTTACTGCTTTTGCAGACGGGTAAGGGAGGCATCCAAGTGTGGTTGTCCAGGCACTCACTCCAGTTGCTGCCCTTGAGGATGTAGTGGTCATTGCACTTAAACGTGATTTTGTCACTCACATTCACAGGACCCAGGGAACTGGGTTTGCCATTCACCAGCACAGGGTCAGGACAGTGGCCCACTGAAGAAGAAAACAGGAAGTGATGGGAAAGGAACCCGCTGCAAAGGCGAGACCTCCTCAGACTTCACTGAGAAATCAGAAATCAGAACTAGAACAGCGTTTTGTAATAGGGTCTATGAACTGTGCTGGTACATAGTACCAAACCATATGGATGCTGGATGCCGAAAGAGTAGGCTCGCCTGAGAGTGGCAGGAAAGGTCCTGGTCATCATGCACAAGGCCGACAGATGACTTGAACTTACTAAAAGTAATGAAGCGTATAACTGGAAATGATCGATAGTGTGTTCATCCTCCTGTTAAGCACTGCTGAAAATCTTCACCCTATGTTTGAGGCAAGGGTTCCCTTCCTTCTCATCCAGTCAAATGTACACATCACTCAACATGTTTTACTTTGTTTCATTTTGTTTTTCCCCAGGTGAAAAGAACAGAAGAGAATGCAGAGAGAGATGAATTTGGTCCTATAAATAAAGGTAAACATATTGGTGGGGAGAACAAACCCAGCTTGTCCTAAAAATAGTAATAATAACAGTATTGACTAGTGATTCTCTGTCTCTATGGACACCACAAATGAGTTTTGTGAACTTGAGCAAATCACTTGGATCTCAGTTATCACATTTGTAAATTGAGAATATAAGTTTTTCCCAGTTCAAAAGTTATATAATGGATGAAATAGAATACGACATATTTACTTCAAACTAATAATAATACAAAACAGAATTGTAGAAGAGAAAAGATTAGTTATATGTGGATAATTGTTGAAGGTAAGTGATAAGTATATGAGTTGATTTTATTCTTCCGTCTTTTATATATGTTTAAAATTTTTTATAACATAAAAATTTTAAAGGAGTGTGATATTAAACAAATTAGAGGCCAAAGAAGGTAGTTTTAATATATGGAAGAAATTCTTTTCTTCCTGCAGGGTTGGTTGTGTCTATTAATTCAATCAATTAATCAATTAATGGAATCAATACCGAGCAAGAGCTGAGCATGTAGCTTCTCAGAGCAGTTCCACCCTAGAGTGCTTTAAAAATGAATTCCTAGAAATTGAGAATTTTTTTAAAAGATTTTATTTATTTATTTGACAGAGAGAGAGAGCAAGCAAGCACAAGCAGGGGGAGTAGCAGAGGGAGAGGGTGAGGGAGAAGCAGGTTTCCCACTGAGCAGGGAGCCTGATGAAGGGCTTGATGCCAGCACCCTGGGATCATGACTTGAGCCAAAGACAGATGCTTAACCAACTGAGCAACCCAGGCGCCCCGAGAATTTTTTTCTTATAAAGTTTGAACATGGCTGACTAGAAGTAGGATGTGAAAGAATCGACTGGGATGACAAGATGTACAAAGAAACAGGAAGATCAAACTTACGTCGACATGTGGGAACTGGAGCATTCCACTCCATAGAGGCATTGCAAAAACGGATTTTCTCTCCTACCAGGTGATAGCCCTTGATGCAAATAGAAGTTCCCAGAACTTGTCCTTCTGCCTCCTCTATAACAATTATGCCATTTTCCACGGAGGGAAATTCTGGACAGCTCTCTGTTAGAAGGAAGAAGATAACAGATTCACTTGACATGTCATGTTCCATGAGGAAGCCCTGTTAGACTGCCATCCAGGTGTCTTTTTGCTGATGTCTATGTCCATCCACTTCCTTCCCTTCCCAATAATTCCCAAAATTTGTTTTCAAAAGGATAACTGTATTCACTCAAATTCAGCCATAAGTTATCTATCTACTCCTAAAGAAACAATCCCCTTTCCAAAGAGCATTCCTGGAGTTGATAACAGGTAAGACCTCTCAAGATTTTGAAATTGGTACCTTTTGCTCCCAGAACAGAAAGGGAAAGTAAACAGTTAACCACCCACGTCATAGAGTAGAATCATCATTAAATATTTACTAAGCCCCTGCAGCACCAGTTAAGCCTCTGCCTTCAGCTCAGGTCATGATCCCGGGGTCCTGGGATGGGGCCCCGCATTGGGCTCCCTGCTTCTCTCCCTCTCCCTCTGCTGCTCCCCCTGCTCGAGCTCTCTCTCTCTCTCTCCCTCTCTCACTCTCTCTCCCGCTCCTTGTCAAATAAATAAATAATTTTTTTGAAAAAAAATTGCTGAGTACAGGGCATTAGGCCAAGTAATTTGAGATTTTTCAATAAAGGAAATACATTTCATTAACTTAAATTTCATTAAAACCCTAGACAGAATGCCTCATACCCCACAGAGTGATATCAAGTGCCTTATAAACCAATCTTAAGCATACGCACCATCTGAGGCAGAAATCAGCCACACAACCACAAGACAGCACACAAACCGAAAAAACATCTTGTGGTCAGTTGCTTGACCCAGGCTGGAATGAACTCAAACCAGACCACACCTGGTTTGGATCAAAGTAGATCTTCTCACACCGCTTAGGATACCAACCACCTCCCTCCTAGAGAAGAGGTTGTCTTGATTTCTCTTTCCTGGAAGAATTAAAAAAAAAAAAAAAGTAAATCCTAGAGCAGGAAATACGAACAGCTATGAGGAAATTAGTACAGGGAGGGATTCTGCAAAAACACGAAGTAGGGGGGAGGTTGATGAGCTGCCAGTTTTAAAACTCAGTTTTAGAAATCTCCAGGTTTCTGTTATGCAAATCCAATTGACCAGTTCCTTTGAACTGCGGGCTTATCCTGCTACAACAGACTCGGACCAGAGGGTTTAGCCATGACCCTCACTTCGGTCAATATTTGCTAGTGTTTACAGTCCAGCTTCTGCAACCTCCTCCAGCTTTGCAGGCGGGGGTGGGGGGGACGGATCTCTGGCGCTTTCGCAACTGAAACCCGGCTCTGAGCGCCACGTCCTTCCTGTCTCTCAAATACCAGGTGTCCTGGCAGCACCAAACACTAAAAACTGGACAGCTCAAGGAAGTGAACTAACTTACCTTGTCTCTGACCTTCCAGATCGACAGCTTCCCAGCAAGAAGCTGATCTGTTGATGTCCAAACCTGAGAAAAACTCCAAAGTCCTACAGCAACACCCCGTCCGCATTTGCCAGGCCAGCGCCAGGGGTCCCCTTCTGTGGGCTTTGGGGTCAGGATTTAGCCTGAGTCCAGAGAAAACCAAATGAAGTAAGAGGGACATGAATGAAAAGCTTTGGTCTCAGGAATTAAAACATGTGAAATTGCCTTGGGGCTCCCACCTTCTTCTTCAGGACAATTACAGCAATTAGCTGGTTGTCCTGCTGCGATTATAAAATTGGGGGTAAAGCTCTTCCAAAATTTTAGGTTTTAATAAAATAATATAAAGCATCATAATAAATATAAAGCATAAGGACACAATAAGGTCTTAACTGTTTTTCTCTTCTCCATTCATTATCATTACTTTATGATGATTCGTTCGTGTCTTTTTCCCACACAAGACTGTTAACAACTCGAGAACAAGGATCGTGCCCCATGTGTATTTCTTTCACGGGCACTCCATAATGCAAAGCAGAATTGTCTGCTAGGTACATAAGAGCAACGCAGGACAAATAAAAAGAACATAGTCATACAGAAACTCTACCACAGCCCCTCAAATCCATACTGATAATTTATAATTTACTGTATACTGCCTTTATGGTTTTTCCACAACGTATGCTCCTCACTCAACAAATATGTGAGTTCCTATAGTACAAGCACCTTTTATTTATTTTTTCAAAGATTTATTTATTTATTTGTCAGAGAGAGAGAGAGAGCACAAGCAGGGGGAGCAGCAGGCAGAGGGAAAAGCAGACTCCCCACTAAGCAGGGAGCCCGATGTGAGACTTAGTCCCAGGACCCCAGGATCATGACCTGAGCCGAAGGCAGCCGCTTAACCAACTGAGCCACCCAGGAGCCCCTGCAAGCACCTTTTAAAGTATAGTTCTCAAAAGAGTAAATAACATGACACTCATATAAATATATAATGAATACGTGTCAAAGATTTTATTCAACTCGTTAATGGGAGAAGCATTAAGAAGAATTTGAGGAACAGAGATTAATGTATTCAAGTCAAAGGCCTTCTGAAGTGACTTTTCTAATCAATGTGAAACTGGTTAATATCACACATGGCAACAAATTAATATTTGGAATGAGCTTTCCTAACTGATAGAAATTAATTGAATCTCTACTGGATAAAATTCATTTGCCTCGTTATCAGGAATGTTTTCATTGTTTTCAGAAAGTCATTTTTTCCTACAAATTAGCCTCTAGTCTATATAGAGTTGTAAAAAAGACTAGTTAATAGAAAGCCAATCAAAATTACACACTCCTATGAAAACAATAATCCCAGAGAGGGTCTACAAAGCAATACCCAGTAAGCCATTGAAAAATTTCTCCAGTGATTTTTTTTGTCTCTTTCATCAGGTTTGGAGAAATTTTGCTTAACACACCACATATTCCACTTCTTGAGGCATACAAGTTCCCCAGCATCTAATGCATGTTTGTACAATAAATGATATTAAAAATAGTGAAAGAAAATTTTATTTATTCTTAAAATTAGGAATTTATTTATCTTTAAATGAGGAATTCCTAAATTCCTCATAAAATAGAGCATTATTACAGGAAATAATCACAAATAAGTCTTCATCTTAACGGTTTACTTTAGATTAAGATTAGGGCTTGAGAAAGATACCATATTACTTATAATATTGTCTTAATTATATTTCTCTATGTAATGTAAGAATATTTACACTAAGAGAGATACATAGAGACTGTACATATCCTCACAAAGTTTAGGTCAGATTTTCCCGTCAAATAAATTGGAAGCAAACTTTGTTTTCAAAGCTTTTTGGATTTTGGGATTACAGATAAGGGATTTAGGATTACACGTTTTATTATTAGTGTCCAAGTTTAGCAAAATTAATAAGTGAGAATTCACAAACCCTTCTAGACCTTTGGACATGAAGGGCAATTTGATCTAATCCAGATTGTTTTCTGGAGAACCGAGGTAACGGGGGGAGTGCAGAAGTTGTACTGACTGGTTGGCTTGCTCCACAAAACAATGAGCAGACAGCGATTGGTGGAAGAGGTCAGAAAGTGAGCAGGAAGTCAGCCGCACCTAGGGAGAGTTGTGGTGGTGTTGTGGGGAGTTAAACTGCAGCATGTGTGTGTGTGTGTGTGTGTGCAAGGTTTTAAGAGAATTGGAAAAAGATGACTTTAAGTTCTCTAGTCGGTTATGATTAGACTCATGATTAGGTCTTTGTCAAGAGGATTCAGAAAAGATTTAAAATGCTTTTCCAACGATTTGCATGTATGGAGTTGCTGTTTCTCGAATGCCTCACCAAGAAAAACCTGGGTCAGAAAAGTAGCCCTTATGGGGCGCCTGGGTGGCACAGCGGTTAAGCGTCTGCCTTCGGCTCAGGGCGTGATCCCGGCGTTACGGGATCGAGCCCCACATCAGGCTCCTCTGCTATGAGCCTGCTTCTTCCTCTCCCACTCCCCCTGCTTGTGTTCCCTCTCTCGCTGGCTGTCTCTATCTCTGCCAAATAAATAAATAAAATCTTTAAAAAAAAAAAAAGTAGCCCTTATGCAGATTCCACGAGAATAAAACTAATAGAAAAATTTTAAAGCTCTAATTGTTCACAAAACATTGTAGTATGAGCTTTGTTTGTGAGTCAAGACACACACGCACTACGGCGAGAAGTTAGTGTGGCCTTTGTGCTCCTTCCTGCCGACGGCGATGTAGACAGGATTCCTACAGCTCGAGTAGCTACACTGCACTGGGGGGTATAGACTCCAACGCATTTGGAGGATGATGAGTGAACATGATAGGACAGAAGGACTGCAGGACAGAAGGTCTTGAATGATTGAGGAAGCTCCGTTCCAGCCCTAGACTGCTTGTCTCCACACTGCTTATCTCCACACCTCATTTAGGGGTTTGCTGGGTTTGCTGGCACCTTCACCTTCTAATCTGAAACACTGACCAAAGCAAAAAAAAAAAAAAAAAGGGTCTTCCAGGGTTTGAATAAAATGACCCAGGAATTTAAATTGGGAAAAGAACGGTTAATAGACTTTATTAAATTGTGCCCAGAGACTGTATCCCTTTCCATCCATAAATTCTGAAAAGGCAACGGATAGAAGAGGAGACACTCTGGCAAATGAAAACTGAATGTAAAATAAGGTGAGAGAATCACTAAGGAAGAAAATGCAAACGGATGAAGAAGCTGTTCTCTGAAAGTAGGCTGGATGCTTGGAGAAGGCTCCACCTGTTTTGAGGGGAGGCCCTATTAGCCCTGGAACGCCGCTTCGCGAGGGCTCCTGTGCTTGTGAAATTATTTCATTTAACTGCGAGGAGAAGCTCCTCTCTCGAATCTGACCGAGTTTTCGCTGGGAAGGTACAGCATACCACCGAGAGGGTATCTAGGTGCCCTGGGGAATTCAGAAGGGAGCTCGAAAGTGACATGTTCTGCCTGTGGTGACTGGAACAGTGTGGCACTGGCTTAATGAGAACAAAAGACACACTCGGTGTCTTGAGATTAAGAAAAAGAAAATATGGGGGTGCCTGGGTGGCTCAGTCGTTACGCATCTGCCTTCGGCCCAGGGTGTGATCCCGGGGTCCTGGGATTGAGCCCCGCATTGGGCCTGCTTCTTCCTCTCCCACTCCCCTTGTTTATGTTCCCTCTCTCACTGGCTCTCTCTCTGTCAGATAAATAAATAAAATCTTAAAAAAAAAAAAAGAGAGAAAGAAAGAAAAAAAAATATGGCCCCCCGCCCCCGCTGCCTTGGAGGTTAGTGACTCTGTCTTGTTACCATCTATTCAAATTCCTAAAAATTCTACAATGTCCAGTTTTAAAAAGTAAGCATTTCAGAATCCCACATATCCTTTCCCTCTGCTTAAAAAAGTTAGTATCAAACAGATGGATTTTTTTTTTTTTAATGTCAAAGAAAAGAGAGACAGGGTGTGTCTGTACCTTATATCTGGCTCCTTCTTTGCTACCCTGAGGTCATGACCCCCCTCCACTGCATGAGAAAGTGATAGGCATCTGTCTTTTGTGGGGGCGAGGGGCCTTAGCTTTTGTCAAATTCTCAGATGCGTTCAAGACAATGAATGTAGTTTGGATGGTGTGGAATACTTCAAGACCATAAAGCATGGTGATGGGCGACTGCCAGACTGCCAGGGGAAGTGCCAGTGGGCTTGTCACCGACCAGGGCAAGCTAGTGAGGCCGGCCTCCTCACAGAGAGTCCCCAGGGAAGATCCTGGAGAGGCTGAACACATGAGGGAACAATTAAGGCTACAGAAATAAGGCAAATAATGACCGTTCCACAACACTGGGGCACTCTCTGATGAGTCATATTCTAATTCTGGTATCTTTATGAAGTTTCTAGCTACATTTAAAAATAGCATGTTATATGTTTATTGGGCCCTCACTGTTACACATCTTACCATTTACCTTGTTCTGAGGTATGCGCTTTGAGGAAAACTCCATCAGTGTTGAGGTAAGTCACTTAATAAGGGTGTTTATTCACCTACTGGTGAAGAAAGAATGATCCCAGATGTGCTTATCCCTATACAAATGATGACTTGATGGCCAGGTAAGATAACACTTGCAAAAGTGCTTGGAGATCTTTCCAAGGACAGGGGACAGGGACTTGGTTTTACTCACTGCATGACGACCAATAGATGATCATTAAATATTTGTTAAATAAATTAGTAAAGCTCCAGAATGTCAATAATATATGGCAATAATAATGATACCATTTTGAAATGCTAACGTAATTTGATAAAGGCAGGAGTCACCAATTCAAACGCTAGCTGGAAATAGATATCTGATCTAAGAATTTGAGAATCATTTTCAAGAAGCTAGTTTCAAAGACATTTTGCACAATGTTATTAATCTTTTGGGTATGTATAACGCACAAATGTTATCCTATTTTGTGGTGATTTCAAAAATTAATTACATCTTTAAATTAAAAATAACTTTTATTATATTTCTTATTACAAAGCAATACATATCACTGACATATTCTAGCATGATTTTATTTATCCAGGAGATAAACTTCCCTCCAGAGAAATGCATCTCTTGGTTGATACTTATGATAAAAATCAATGAGAAAAACAAGTACTCAAAAGAAATCCACTGTGCCTTAATATAGTTATCATCCTTTTACAGGAGACAGATACCTAGATCTTGGAAATTGAATTTAAAGTGATACTATGGACATCACACTTAAAATCTCAAACTACCTAAATTTCTACCAAAAAACAGACATCAATTATCTTACATTCTGCTCAAACACATGCAAACGCTAATATGGGACTTAAAAATATCTCCCATGGATGAATAAATAACTAAATAAAAACATCATCTCATCATCAACAGACATTGCGTTTAGCTGCAGAAGCCCGCAGCACAAGAACAAAGTCAGTACAGTACCGCACGCTACGAGTGGCCAGATGAAAATCCCCTGCTATGGAGCAGTCAGGAACCTTTCTGAAGGCAGCTTTGTGCGTATAAAATAAGCTCCTGGCTGCTGGATGCTGAGCTGCCCGCAGCCCAGCTCATCACATCTTAGGTAACAGAGCCCTGTATCGTCCACAGTATAAAAGAACCATTTGGGAAAAGCTGCATTTCATTACTTTTCTTGTTACTCGCCCTCTTGCCCAGCAAGGGGGTATCTGCATCAAAGGGAAACATTATTTAAAAAGCTAAAAAACTTACTTAACCAAAAAAAAAAAAAAAGAAAAAGAATTTTGCTTGTAAGATACCTATCCTTTGGAGCTTCCACACCCTCCTCTGGAGTAGTGACATATTAAAATCACATTGACAAAGAATCACATTGATCTAGAGAATTACCTGGCTTAGCTTTACAAGAAGCCAAATGACAGACGCCTCAAGGACTCAGGTATCCCCTAGTGTTCTACATAAGAGACCAGGAGACCCCCATTGTGACCATTAGCTAAGAGGTAGGAGTTCTCGAAGGCACAGCCACAGCTTTCGTAGAGACCACATCATAGTGACAGACCACACAGAAAGTCATGTTCCCCTGCACCTGGTTTGAAGCAAGAACTCCCTGGTAGAGCTGATCCCCAAGGAACCCTCTTTACCTCTTCAGGTAATGTCAATGGCACCCTACTTTTCTCTCCAGCCGTCACTCCCAACCACTAGAGAACATATCCTTCTGCCGCTGTGAGGGGACGGAGCATCAGGTAGGAAATACAGCAGCTACTTAGAAAAAGGGTACTTTGAACACGGGTACCCATTCTGGGGAGTCTCAAAGTCAGATCCTGCCCTTCCAGGGCCTGGAACAAGGAAAAACTTCTCTACGTGAAAAGGTGGCTGACACTGCTCTTCCATCACCGCAGAAGAGACATTTCAGGAATTGCATTTCTCAGATACCCTCCACACACCTGGTGAATTTGTCTCTTTGTTTCCAACATGACAAAAAGGGATGGCTAACGTGTGTATTGTCCTCTAGCCTGCTTGGCCGGAATGGATGCAGAGACCAGCTCTTAGAGCACAAAACAGGCTTGCCGCCGCGCAGCCCTCTCACGTGGAAGCAAATCTGAAGAGGATGCGTTTGCATTTCAGAAAAGAATAGGCAGCCAGGGATACAATCACAGGTAGGAAGTTAAAGGCCGAAACAGAACAAGACTGGCCAACTGGGGTCATACCCAGCAAAGAGATAATACAAACTGATTAGTTCAGACTGTTAGATGTTTTGAGGCACAGGGAAGTTAAGTTTTCCCGTGTAACAGATATTCCCATTAGGCATGAGGGGAAGAAATGTAATGCTTTTCCAGGCCTCGTTTTGGTGGCCCCAAATGTCCGATCCCAGCTTAACCTCCTGATGGAGCTGCTGTGGAGCTGCCAGCCCAAGCTCTGTAGTAGATCTTGGAGAGGTCTGGCCTCAGCCTTCACATCATCAGCAAAGTGGTGTGAGGGACGCCAAAGAAGAGTGCCTGGCCACAGCCAACCCGGTCTCTGCCTACGAGCCAGACAGGAAGAGAGACAAAGCTATTATACCACCGCCAAAAGACAAATAAAAGTAATGCAGTACCCATCCCCCACCCTTCCACTGCTCCCCCACAGCCCATAGCCCCAGCTCCGCACACATGCATAAACCCTCTGTTGTGCTGGCACACACCCCATTACCCTTTACCAAACTCCAACAGTATAGCCATGGGCTTCTTTCCTTGAGAAACCAACCTTTGTAACCATGTTGGACTAGGCACTTCTTCCAGACCTAGACTATAAAGCTATATACCCAAGATAGGAGGTAGGAGCTGCAGGAAATCCTGTGGTAAAAGGAGAGCACGTAGGCTACTATCAACCAAAAGACCATGCTGACAAAATGGCACCACAGTCAGAGGCTACTTGGCTGCTGAGGTGGGTCTCTACAGTTGTGGCTATCCCAGTCCGTTCTGAAATCCGTCTGAGGATAAACCAGCTTCTTCCCATAAAGTGGGATTGAATGTTTTGTGAGGAATTCTTCCCCCTAGAGCAGTGTTTCTCAAGTGTTAAATGTGCATCTGAATCACTTGGCAATCCTATTAAGATGAAGATTCTGATTCAGTGGGCGTGTGACAGGGCCCCAGCGTCTGCGCGTCTAATGAGCTCCTGCTCCTTGCTAGGCTGACGAGGAATGAGGCATAAGGCGGTGACACAGTTCCACCTGTATTTCCTGTCCCAGAAGTTAAATGTCATTTCATTCTGTTGACTGTAAGCTCTTTGAGACAGGCAGGTCATGTTTTAGAAGGAACAGCCCACTAAATTCTAAGAGATCTCCACATTTTTTTCTTTACCATAATGAGTCACATGTGGCTAACAGGAGTCACAGTACAGTACAGGCAAAGGTAATTTTTTCTTAATTCTTGTAGAGGCGCCAAAAAGTACACACAACTTCTACTGAAGTTCACGGGCCTTCCATAATGTCCTTCCCATCTTTCCCAGAAGGTGGTGGAAGAGAGCCATGCCCACACCAAGGACTCCGGTCACGCTGCCAACTGGCTTTGGCTCCTCTGAGGCTAATCATGGAGCAGCAGGAGACAGTTTCAGAGGTGGAGGAGTGGGTGGAGAACACAACCCAAAATATAAAACAAAAAACCCAGAAACCTTCTAATAGGTTCAAGTTATTCAACAATTTTATTTACCCATTCTACACACACACAAACACACATACACACACAAACACACATGAAAACACATTTCAAATATAGTTATACACACCTTATGTGGATCTGAGTGGCATATTTTGATATCAATGTCACCAGATTAAATCAGAATGCTGGTGAGGACTCACATTCCTTTTTCACCAGAGCTGTGCCTAGGAAATCCGCAGGATAACTCTAGTACGTGAGTTCCCAATTCAGTCCATTCCCTTCAACCATTTCCAACCCCCTCCAAGGGGCACAGCTGGTGATGAGTCCTTTGCTTTTGCCACAGTAAAACCATTACCATATCAGAACGAGTGGATTTTGTTATTTCAACACACAAAAAAAAATGTACATAAGCAATTCAGATACAAAAACACTGAGTTGGTAAATATTGGTCCTAGATCCCCAGTGAAAGGCTGACTGGAAAGAATACCTTTGCCAACTCTTAAGATCAATCTTTAAATGCAACATTTTCTTTGCATTTTTATTGATTAGCTTATGAATAAAAGCCAAACACACGGCAGACTGCAAACGGCAGCATTACCCACTGCTATAGCCTGTGACAGGGAAGCTGAGGACACAGAAGGTTCAGAAGCAGGTGGTAAAGGGAACTCCTGCCTAGAAGTGGGAGAGTGGATGGAATGAATGCAGGAAGAGGCAACAATCTCAGGCTTTGAGGAGGTATTTCCTTCACTGAGTTTACAAAATATCACACACAAGTGATGTTCAACCTTCGTTTTCTACAAAATGATGAGAATTTGGCTGCTACTCTAAAAGGAATGTCTATTAAAAATCAGAGTGTATAGAACTTGCCCCTGAAGAACAAAGGTAACGTGTTTACTGCCTTTCTTTGTAGGATACATGCAACAGGCACAGAATTACAATCATATGCATATCCTACTAACTGGTACAATCCGAAAACAGACTGTCAGATTACAAGACCCTACTGGAGTCTGCCAGTCAGGCAGTCAGCATACAGACTCTACCAGGGTCTGCCAGTCCGTAAGCACATGGATACCACTAGATACAGTCTTCTGGACATTAGGCATCCAAAGTAAACCCCTGGACATACTTCTGGTGACTGTATCACCTCTCTGGGAAGTCAGAGATCCATCCTGCCAATGTCTCAACCTGGCTCAATTGTTAGATATTTTTTAAATTAAAATATTTTAAAACATGACCAAGTCAAAATACGTGCTAGAAAAGCTGGGTAAATTGACCAAATTTCTTGAAAACACACACACCATGGCTTCTGAACTCAGCAAAAACAATGGAATGTCCATAAGACTGTATAACCCAGATATAGTTCTCTCAATCATTAGACATTCTTCCCCCTGTCCTTTGGCTACCCAAAGCATCAATGAGTTTCTCCAGAACCTAGACCTCCTACTCACAGAAAAACCATCAGATAGATTTCCAAAGTTATGTCAAGTTTCTGAGAATGCCGGTGCCCCTGCAGATCCATTTGTGGATGGCAGAGAGGAACACTCAGATCCTCACAGGAAACACTCGTCCATTCAGCCTGGGATCACAGATGCGTGGTATTCCTAATTCTAGCCTTTTGCGGGAGAAACAAACAAAAAAACCCTGAGACAATAAGATAGGGCAGACCCTACACAATGCATGTTTTTAAGATTTTCTAATTCTACTCTGCAGCTGAATGGTAAAACAATCCTCTTATCAAAACAAAAACCAAAGACAATACAGATTAATAAGAACTAAATTCTAATTTGAGGATATGAGACAAGAGAAGCTAGTTCTCTAAATCTCCTTCAGATTCTTCTTCCAAGTCTGTCACGAAATTCATCATTCAGCTTCCAAGCAAGAAAATAAAATATACGGGGATATTCCTTTCCCCATTTACTAGATTAAATAATTTACTAGATTAAATGCTAAAGCCTTCACCTATTTCTCCCACAACGAAACCGAAAGCCTCAGCAAAAGGTGCTCTGGAATTCACCCTTTCTTTGTGGAATCTCTGATCTAGACATAATTATAGTAATGTGCAGATACAACCAATACACATTCCAGTAAGAAAGGAAGAGGAGGATAGAAAAGGTAGGAAGTAGAACTTCTCTAAAATTTGGAGTAAGAGCTCTATGCCATTCTGTATTCTCCTGGCTTCTTCCTGCAGAAACTTCTCTGGAGAGATCCTGCTCTAAAAACTGAAGGATGCCAAAAGCCTTGCTACAGTCAAGTTCTAATTTCTTGTGTCCCACCTGAGACTAAAAAGACCACCGCAGGCTCCTCTTTTGGGGGAAGCAAACTAGCACGGGGGAGAGTGGAGGAACAAGGAGCAGGCTGAGGGTCGCAGTGGCGACCTGTGGCTCACACCAGGGCTCACACCGGGGTTTATAACAGGGTTAACACAATGCTCGTGCGTTAGACAATTTTCCTCTCACTCAGAGTATGCACAGCCCAAATCCGAAGTCTGGATCCGGAATCTCCCGCTTGTCAGTCGTTAGCTCTGAATTATTCTTATTGCACAGCAGCAGGAAAAACTCAAAAACTGACTGAATAATCAATTCGGGCTAAGGATGCTGCCGGCCAAGAAGGGTTAGATGAGGCCGCCTTGTAACACTGCCACACACAGCGCCTAGACTGCATCTCATTCTCACCTAGAGGGGGAGGGCTCTCACCTGCTTCCCCCCTTTAGTCTCACAGGACAAAAGTCAGAAGGAATCTGAATTCCACTGCAGTGTCCACACTTACAGATTCAATGTGTTGCTCTTTGGCAAATGTTCTTTATTATAAATTATATACCCTGCCTCTTAAGTAACCTTCAGGGCAAAGACCTTTTCTTCCACTTCCGTGTACCCTACCACCACCAGCGAGCCCACCCAGCCCAAAGCCCGGCAAAGACATCACGTACACAGAATGTAAAGGCAAAACAGGAATAGCAGGTTAGACGCAATGAGGAGCAGAAGCTAGGCAAGCAGCCTTTGGAAACACTGTGATGCCCTACTCGAGATATAAGAATAAAGGACTCAAGGTCGCAAGTCAGCGGCCTGTGATGATAACCTTTATCACCCTGCAGGTTTTATCCCTGTGCCTTATCCAGAGCTCTGAAAAGCCCCAGCTGTTACCCGAGGACACTTACTCACACAGCGATTTGTTCCTCATCACCCCGCAGCATAAAGGATTAAAGATGGGACTAGAACCTAGATTAACCCTCTAAAACACGCAGCCTGCCTTCAAGGGGGTCACTTAGTGTAATACTGTGATCTGCTCACACATCCATCTCCAGAGAAGCGTCCTTTCAGAGCCAAAAGGAATTCAGAATTCTTAGGTTGAAGCTCCGTCTGAGGAACTATTCCAGTATTTCTCCCCACAACTAAAATGGAGCAATAACCTTGAGTATGACTCAGAATCTTCAGGGAAGTTATCTCAATGCATACATGTCCAGACCCCAACCCCAGAGATTCTGAGCTAAAGATTAAGCCTAAATTGGACGGGGGCATGTATGTGTTTCAAAAATTCTAAAGAGGATTCTAAAGAACGCTTCTAGAACCATGACAAAAGGTCTTCTATTACCAAACAAAAAGACCCTTGGCAAACAGGTGCTTGCTCTCACTGGTTTCCTCTAAAAGACAACTGATAACTTTAAGGTGTGGACTCATTCCACCGCTTTTAAAAATCTCATGAGAAATCTGACTTCCCTCTCAGAAAACTTATTCATGTTTTATATACGGAATTGGAGGGGCCACCAAGGAGCTAAGAATCCCCTGCTCTAAACATTTCCTGTTTAACTCTACAGAGAAAATAAAATGACATAAATGAATAGGCAATTCCAGAAAATTAGGAGCTAGACCCTTCAGGGTCCAAAGATTCCTGGACGCCAAGATGAGATTAAATTGATGGCCAGGCCTTTCCGCATTGACGCAAAAACAAAAACTAAAACAACACAAAACCATTGTTCATGTAAAATTTTTTTAACGTTAAGAGGAGAGTGTGTTGAAAATTACAAGAAAATAAGCAGCCCTAGTGAACCCTTCTCTGCCGTCTGCCTTGGGCAATTCCAGTGTCAGTGGTGACTCTTTAATCTAACTCTGTCCTTCTAAACAGTCTCAGAGGTCACTGGCCTCGGCAGGAATGTTGCTGTGGTTGGCAAAGCTGGGAGCCACTGAAAAAAGACATGGCTGCCATGCAAGAGCCCTGCGAGAGCTAGAGAACGTCCTAGTCTCCTAAGCCTCATTCCACAGCCGCCAAAAAGACCCATGCCTGGCTCCTGAAGTGACAAATACCAACCAAGATAGTTCGCACATACTCAGAGCCAACTCCCCCAGAGCCTCGCAGACTCGGGACCGGCTCTCGGGGCAGGGGCTCGAACTCTCGCCCTATGTCCACTTGCAGGCTCCAGAGCATCTGCAGATGTTCTGCTGCCTGGGCTGACCCTTTCACCACCTGGCTTGAGAGGAAAGGAGAGGGGGAAAAAAAAGCTCCCCCAGTCTGGATCCATTGAGGCCCCCTGCAGAGAGCATCAACAGAGCCAAGACTTCTCTCTCGCCAACCACCCCTTCCCGCTTTGACAGACACCACGATGACAACGCCATGCATCACAATGGACAATCCAAAGGGGAGGTGAGCGAGGGGGGAACAAAGCAGGCAAGTAAGGACTGTGAGTAAAGCACACCTTGAAGAGACGAAGGTGAAGGAAAAATGGGCTTCTGTGTCCCCCTCCGCCCCGCCCCCCACTGTACCAACACAAGGACATGAGGGGTTTAGACACCAGGCACAAGAACCAAGTCTATGGGGCAGGCTTAACCTCAGACCCAGCTATGCTAAGCACCCAGGGGAGTGTATCCTTCTTCCTCCTCCTCCAGACCATCCCAACCGAGGATGTGTCCTAAAACACCCGCTGGTCAAATTGCCCCTGGGAGGGGAGATGTTTCACACTGGAGAACAGCTAAGATTGGTCTGGAAACACATGAGCTCACATTCTATGTTAAGATCCATGGAGGGTATTGGGGGTGGGGGCCGGAAGTTAAATGACTCCTTGGTGCTTAGTGACAAGGGCAGGAGGCCAAGCCTGGAGGGGACACACGGTTACACCACCGGAATGCTGACTTGGGTCTTCGGCTGGTCGGCCCCTTCTTGCGTGTCCAGGGCACGGAGAGGGCTGAGGGGCTTGAGGGGCCGGCTCCCAACACTGTAATTTCTTGGACGCCTTATTGTATTCGAACTGGACAGAGGCGTAAAGCTGTTCCTTCTCATCCTTACAGGGGTTTGGTTCTTGGGGAAGTTGTTCTGATTGGAAATGGAGGGACACCACACAAATGAAAGCCAAGCCAAAAGCTCACTCACAAAGGTTAAAAAATGCTTGTAACCACAACAGTTTCCTCCACTCCTGCTCCTCTGCACATACGGTCTCTCACAAGACATGGGCCACAGCCTCGGTCCTAGTCCCAGGAAGCTAAAGGACTGTAGAAGGAGAAGCTCCCTGAGCAACAGACTCCAAGGAAGGGAGGGCCCACGGAAGGAAGGGGATTATTTAAAACCACACAGATTATCAGGACAGACCTAGGAATGAACCCTATACCTCTTGATCCCACCTTATAGGCTCCTCTGGGTCCTACTTTCTAAAGGGAGCACTCCCTGGGGGAAGAAAATCTGTATTTGACTTTGGCCAAACACTTCCCATATTTAACTGGATTTCCAGGAGCCAACTTCCAAGGTTAAGACTCATGAAAGAGGTACTAATTTTAAAAAGTAATAATTCCAACATCTCTTCCTTTTGGAAGTAAGCAGACTACTACATAGGACATGAGTTCTGGATGTGTTTCCCTTTCGTACATAAACAAAACCCCAGTCTCGTGATGTCAAAGGTTCAAAGACTCAAGATGGCAGGGAGCCTGCATGTTCATCTGTGGGAAATACTTACGGTTGGCTTGTCACGGTGAGTGTTCACAGCCTCCACATTGAGTTTAATTGTTTCCACTTTGCATCCTGAGGAAACAGAGGAAAGAGAAAAGGTCTTCAGGAAAAAAGCTCCCCCAAAATTCCTTAGATTCAATATGAGAAACATACCATAAAAGAATGTATATATTCTTTTATATATATCCTTTTTTTAAAAGATTTTATTCATTTATTGGGGGGGGCAGAGGATGAGCAAGAGGAGGGGCAGAGGGAGAGGAGAAGGACAGACAGTCGCCCTGCTCCTGCTCCCAAGCTCGATGTGGGGCTTGATTCCAGGACCCAGAGATCATGACGTGAGCCGATCATGACCAGATGCTTAACCAACTGAGCCACCCAGGTGCCCCACACGTCCTTTTAAAAAAGGAAGGCACAGATGGAATTTCCCTGGTATACAGGGGTGATAAAGTTGAACTTCTAGACAAACTTCAGAGAAGATTCAAATAGCCTAACTTTCTTCAATCCCCACCTCCTGCCCAGCTCATAAGCTCATAGTTACCGTAGGCCACAGGAGTAAGTTTGAAGATGGTATGGAGGGGGCACCTCAAGTATGGCAGCTCATCTGAAAACAGAAAGACCAGGTGAGACAAGTCTCTTAGTACTATGAGATAAGGTGACGTTAGTGGGAAAGTCTAAGGAGCTCATGAGTTTTCTTCACCCTGACCTAGAGTTGTACAATTCCTCCCCTAAACCCCAATTGTCAGGATGGCCACCAAAGAAGCTGCCCAAATCACTGAGAGGCTAAGGGAGGAAAGCAGTCCATTTTAGATCCTTCCATGCAGGCAAAACAGGAGTAAGTGAGTAGCCAGGACCCAGTGGAAGGGAAGATCGTGGCCCACCTGGGTGTACCAAAGGCCAATCTGTAGGCTGCCCAGAGAGAGATCAGGAAGGGAAGGGAGGGGTCAGAAAAGCTAGCAACTTCCTTACGGCTCTACCCAGAAACTGTCCTATGCTGAATCCAATGAATGAAGATGCTTCGAAGACACCACCCTCCTTGTAGCCAAATAACAAGCCGGGAATGTTCCACCACTTTTCTGATTCTGCCAGGAGTGTCAGCTTGACACTGGCCCTTTAGCCAAGCAGGATCACGGAGCTCCAGCAGCGGCCACTCTCCACTGGGCACTTTGTACCAGAGGAGTAACTTCAGCAAGTAGCTGGCCTTGTGGCTGCTGGGAGCCCCACACTGCTGCCGGAAGAATGCACTCCAATTTGAGTGGAAGAGGGGGAGGTTCTGTTGCCTGGGATCCTGGTGCCACCCCGAGTCCAGCCCCCTCCCCATGAATGCGTCCTCTGGCTCTTCCCTCCAATGTCACCTGCGCCCTTATCCAAGAAGTAGGCCAGCAGGCAGCGCATGACAGCCTGGTGGGAGATGACGAGGACGTTGCCCTGACGCTCCAGCTCCATGATGACGGGCTCCAGCCGCTGCACCAGGTCCTGGTACGACTATGGGGGAAGTGAGGCAGACTGGTAGGAGGCCAGGCACAGGCTGGCAGCCAAGTCAGTGGCTGGCTCCAGAGTCAGGAGGCCACTTCTTCTTCCCCAGCTGGCTTTCCTCCTGGAGGTTCAGCGACTTCATGTCGCCTGCTAACTCCCCCCAGCCCTGGGATCTCTTGAGAATCCTCAGGCCGTTCAAGAGCAACATTCAGATCAAGAAAACGACAGGTCAAAAAGAGGAAATGTGAATTCAGCCTGCGGCTTTTTTCCTTCCCACAGACGAACAGGCAGCACGGGAAGCAACGAGAGGCTCCTACGGGTTTCCTGGACCTCTGCCGTTGGCTTTATTTACCTGTGCCTCCCATGGCTCTAGACTAGGAAGGCCCTCCGGCCAGCAAACAGCCTCAAACATGCAAAATGAGAGGGGAAATCATTCATAACGCATATATTGACTCGGGGCCTATACCTGCTTGCGTGGGGGTAGGACTGAGGGAGGGGAACAAAAAAAAGAAGTAAAAAAGAAGATGCTGATTCTACAATTAACACACAAGACATCCTGTCACCCTTTTCCCCGGAGATCCTAATGAGACGTTCAATGGTCTAAGTTGAATGAAACACACTGTGACCCAAAGTCAGAGGACAAAACTACACGATGCCTTAACTACCCTTTCTAGACCCTTCACATCCCATTCAATCCTTCCCCCAAATTAAAGCTAAACCCCCCAACGGAGGGCTGAGCAGTCGCCCCACGTGAAAGGAAATCTCACCTCCCCACCAGGGTACCGATACAGGTATTTCTCTTGATCTCGAAGCGCGAACTCATCCGGGTACTGCTTCTCAATCTGTGCGTAGGTCATCTCCTCACACACGCCCTGCAGGGAGCACACTGGCTGCGGGAGGGAGGCCGACCCACGCGGCCCACCCAAACGAGGGAGGCGACAGTGAGGGACCCAGGCTTCTCTACTATGCACCAGGCATTGAGCCGGGTCCTTGCCTGTCTGGCCACTGATGGGCCCGGGTGGCGGGGACTGGTGGGGGGAGGGTCACTGCACAGAGGCCGTGGCTTCTTGAGCTTAAGCTGCCACTTGCTCTGACTACTTCAGAGAAGTTAAAGGTCCAAGAAAAGTCACAGGATAAAGGGAAGAGGAAGGAGGAGAAACTGAAGGGACTAGAGAATTCTTCCAGAAGGCATAAAAAGGTACAGAGGAAGAAAAGAAAAAGAAGTGCTTGCTTTTGCACTCAAGGACAGAGAAAGCCAAGAAAAAATTTGGAAAAGACTTTTCCAGAAGAGCTGACCAAATGGTCTAAGCAGAAATTAAAGAAGTGAGTTGTTAGCCATTTCTTTTTCCCAGGAGAAAAATATACAAGGGAACAAAATGGAGCCGCACCGTCCCCAGATGCCAGAGGGGCTAGGCCACAGATTGGTCTGGGCCCGCACTGGCACAGGTGCTCCAACAGGCAGGAAGCCCTGACTGGGGTACAACTGTTCCCACCTCCTCCCCTAGTACTACTACCTGGTGGTTCTAGTTTTCTAGATAAAACTGTCCATATTGTGACTTCTGAGAGTTCCTGCCTGGATATAAGACTCTTACTGGCTTTGCAGCCATCAGAATTCCTACTCACAGCATCGATCTCATTCAGAATCTTCCACTGCTCATAGGTCACACCCAGGGATTCAGCGGTCTGGATAGTCCTCTTTAGCTGGCTCGTCCACACTTTGAGGTCTGCTATCTCCTGTTCCTCCAGAAACTTCCTTAGAGCCTGGGCAAACTGGGGTTCGAGATAAAAATTTTAAAAGCAGAGAAATCTGCGTGCACATGCACAGACAGACACACATGCACACAACTGCTAACCTGGCCTATAAAGGACAACGTGTAGGACCACGGTCAAAATCCAAAAAGTGCTACACAGTTATGACAAACCCAAGAGGAAATGAACTTCCCCTGGAGCATCCTGTCCTGTGCTGAGCACACAAGTGGCACCCAATAAACATCTGACAGTTGAATTAACAGCAGAAGTGGTTCCAAGTTACCACATCACAACACAGCCAGAACCCGTGGACAAGAAGAGGTCTTCAGCGTTTGCTTGATTATCTGAAACCACAGCCTCGGCCCCAGTGGGATTTAGGAAGAAGTAAGGGGATAAGAGAGATGACCTCCACCGTGCCCCTCCTCCCACTCTAAACCTGGGAACCCCAGCCTGCTGCTGAGCACCTCCTCACCTGTTTTCCCCGCACTGAGAGGCCAGAGTCACCCCCGATCTTCCCCGAGAGGTTGAATTCGCTCTCTCCATGTCGGCAAAGGTAAATGGTGCGAGGCTGCACGTGGATGTTCATGAGGTAGTAGACTATCTTGCTCTGGATGTAGTCCTGGACTCTGTTCACTAAGAATCGCTGGCCCACATTTATCACCTTGATGAAAGAAAGGTCCCTGGGACAGAGCAGGAGAAAAGAGAATCCCTGGGAATGAAAATCTGAGGGTAACAGCGGGAAGAGAAGGATTCGCATAATTACTTGTGGGCTTGAGGCAGCTCTTCCTCCTCTCCTGTCAGAGCCAACCCACATTTAAGGAACCCACTGTAAGAGACGGATTGCACCTCAGACCCAAGACGAAGTAAGATGGCCCGAACTTCTGGCCAGTCTACCATTTCTTCAGTGCCGACACTGTGCTGTGGAATGTAGATAACTAGGATACAAAGAATCCAGGCTTTCCCTCAAGGATCAGACGAGGTGACCTGACAATTTTGCTAACCCCGAAGTTTGGTGAGAAGCACAACCCCATGTGAGGCGGTCAAGACCTGGCCAGGGGATGGCATTGCCGGCAAGGAGGGCAGCAGGCAGCCGGATCTTAAAGATCCCTACACGTCCCCTGGATCGACCTAACCAAGCCTCTCTCAGAGGTACTTCCACAGCCATTGCCTCATCAGAGAATTTTTCTCATTGTAAAAATCATAAATGCTAACTGATCAAAATTTTTTAAAAAATGATAAATGCTTATTCCAAAAAATTTTTCAAAAAAAGGTAGAATGATGCAAATAAAAGTCACGCAAACCCTACCATCAGAAATACTGATGTACACACACACTGTTCTAGAATGTTTTTCTATACAGAACTTCTATGTAGAAGAATACACTATTACACCATTTCCAGAACAGTGGTTTTCAACCTCTATATTAAGGAACACCTCCAAATACTAACATTCTGGGCAATCTACTCGAAGGAACTTAAAGACTCAAAACGTTAAGCAGACCACTAACACACAGAACAGTGAGCTTCGAACACTTATCTTGCCATCTGCTTGGCCGCGGGGCCATATCTTACTCAAACACAGCTGTTAACTCTGTGGCTACATTCTCCAGGTTTCTGTGTATATGCATCTTTCTTCAACATGGACTTGACATTTTACTATGGCTCTCATACCTCATTAACATCAAGTTAACCCATATTGCAGAGCACACTGCCAACAGACACTACCACAGTAATAAAGGCTTAGCAGCAATCAGACATTTCTGATGAGCCAGGCATGGTCTTAAGGACTTTACATGCCATACACACACACACACACGCACACACATTTTACATATAATATATATTTATATGTTTGTTACACGTTTTTACTTACATCTATTCGTATTATATGTATTTATATATAAATATCATATATACATTACATGTATTTGTACATGTACATATTTTACGTAAACGTAAATACATTTCGATATTATGTTACTCTTACCTGTGTAACATATGTATACTTACACGCTAATATATGTGTGTTAAAGGATAGATACATACACACAACAAAAACTGATCAAAAGCTGATGACACATCTCTGAGGGGTGCCCTACAACACCCTAGATCAGAACTACTTGATTTTGCTCCTCAGAGACACCTGGCAATGTCTGAAAACATTCTGGCTTGTCCCAGGTTAGGAGCATTACTGGTATCTAGTGAGTGGACACCAGGGACAGCTCCCTACCACTGTAATAAAGAATTAGTCAGCACAACATGTCAGCAACGTGGAGACTAAGAAATCTTGCTTTAGACAACAGAGAGGAAGAAATGATGATAAAAAAACTTCACTGTTCAAGTGTAAGATGCAACCTACATAAGAAGCCACAAATCCATACCTTGTTTCTCTGGAATGATGTAAACATTATAGGTCTGGATGGTCAGAAGAAAGTTAGAGGACAGAGGGAGAAAGGCTCTTTTCTGAAATGAGACCCCTGCCCCAAGCCCTTCAAACCATGGCCTTAAACCTTACTTGTCATAGTTGTCTGGGTCAAGGGGTCGATAGGTGACTTTGTAGCACTCAATTCTCTTTAGGAAGTCCTCCATCACATTCTCCCTGTTTCTTTCAGGGTAGTCAGGGCTCGACACCTTTACCTCCTGAAATAATAGGGAGAGTAGGGCCTGGTCAGAGGTGTGCCCTTAACAGCCTCCTGCAAACAGCCAATGCTAAATAAAGAGAAGGAAGTCCATAGAAGGGCCCTTTCACTGGAGCGTTGGCAATCCCCGTTCACTGAGCACCCCCTCCCTGTCCTGTGACCCTGGCAACCAAGAAAGGAAAGACAACTGGGGAGTCATGTGCCTGCCCTTGGCTGAAGGACTGAGGCAGTCACACAGCTCAAACTTCTCCTGGGCCCCAATCCCTTTATGTGCCCTGCTGGGAAGACAGAATGGGCTTCAATTTCTCCGTACGACCACTCAGAATAGGGTGCTGGATCTGATGCATGCCTGACTTGGACCAGATGCCTCTTCTTAGATGCTTCCAAGCTCCCACACTGCTAGGAGAACACCGCCATGATACCAGTGCCCAGGCTGTCTACACAGCACAGTACAACCCATCAGACAGGCATTGGTTTATACCGCGATCATACAGGGCATGAGGCGCTCAGTGCATAGATCGCAGACCTGAATGTTAGATAGTTGGCAGATGACCTTCCTCCGTGGTGGCCCTGACAGACAGCGAAGAGGCTGATCTACTCTGAGGACATCCCTAGGTCTCAGCATCCAGCTGATACCCAGAACACAGGGCCAAAACTCCTACGGTCTAAGTCTTGGCTTCCGTTCAACAGCTCATTCTTATTTCATTCCTCAGAGCCTCTGTTTCTTCTCCCAAGGGAAGAATGCGGAAGTATAAAATGGTGCTCTGGCAGATCAAAAAGATCACCCTGCACTGTTAAACGTGTCTATTTCTTTCTTTCATTGCCCAGATGACAATCCCCCCTCACCCACTAACACACATATAACACAAGGCCGAAAGGACAGGGAGGTGGTAGCATGCAAGGCTGTCACCCACCAGGATGTTGGCAGCAATGACATCAGGATCATCACAGACAGATTCCACAAAGAATACCTGGCCAGGGAGGGAAGGCAGTGATAAATGAGTCAAAAGTGCCCAGGCTGTTCATTAACAGCCCGTGCTCACACCTGCCCCACCATGGCCACCACATCCCCCAGGACTTTCTGTCATGAAAGTGGCCTTCAAGTCCTCTTCGTTTAAAAATAGCTCTTACCACATCCCCAGGGCCTCAGACATACAGGCTATGGGGCTGAGAAAGGACCTGGAAAAAAAAACACTCAAGGATTGGGGGTATTCCCCAAGAAAAGAAAAGTGGATAGCCAACCTTGCCCTCACCCACTGGAGTCAAAGAGATCCTCACGTCCCTCCTGATTCCTCACCTCCACTCATCCCTTTCCTTCAGCATGGAGCCGAATCCTACCTTGAAGGAATTCTCCTTGGCAAAGTTCAAAATCATGTCCCTCCTCTCCCTAGTGGTATTGGTGGCATCAAACACCTGGGGAGAGAGATCACAAAGTAGATTAGTGGGCAAAGAGAACTGGAATCCCACCAAAGCAGACCCAGTGTGAGGCTTCACAGTCTCTTGGGTGGAGATCAAGATGGGGAAGAGGCAGGAAAGGCTTACCGCGATCTGCCCGCTCTCCTCAGTAAGATACGCCTTCACATCTTCCAGCGCCACCAGAGCACACTGTCTGCCATGAGAACAGAGGACATGAGCAAGAGTAGTGACAGACCAAGTTCAGGCACAGCCAGAGACATGAACAACTAGGTTGCTAGAAGAGTCACATCCCTTCCCGCTTAGTTTTCCCAGTGGTCAAAATATTCCCCTAATTAGACTTTTCAACTTCCTCATTGAGGTTTTTAGACTATCCTATACCTTTCCCTTTCCCCTGCCCCATGCATATAAAGTATCCCCTCTACAGATTTACCGGAAAAACACACATGCATCTATCTCAGCCTGTTTTAACTACCCAAGCCCAATGTGACCTGTCCACCAAATAATCTCCAGTTAAAATCCCCACGGGATTACTAAAAGGAAAACCGAGCCCTGCCACATCTAGTCTTGTGATGGCAGAGAAAGAGCTGGCTGGGAGGTCAGGCCTAAGAAGACTCACTTGCGGATCTTCATGGCCTCCTCATTGTCGTGCCGGAAGAAGTCGTAGGACTTATAGGACTTGACTGCTTCACGCCGATATACCCCAAGATTAAACACTGCAGATGACACCAACAGCCTTCAGCAATGAAACAATACAATGGCCCCACCAAAGGGGACTTCTTGGTCTAATGGTAGAGTAGCCAAGGAAATGAAAAAAAGCACCATGGTATGTTGGGAACAATACCAGATTAAGAGTCAAGTTAGATTCAAGTTCAGACATACTAGTTCTTGAACAAGTCTTAAACTGTCTGAGTTTCAATTTCCTCAGCCACTTTGGGATTTCACAGGAGTACTGCTAGGATTAGACGAGATGACCTATATGGAGGTAAAGCCCTATACCATCAAAGGCATGCCCTTAAATCTAGGCCAATCCACCCAGGCCAAGAGGAAATAAGTCTGTAAACAGGGAATAATAAATCCAGTAAATCAGGAATCAACCACTATTTCTGACAGAAGCACCCTGTAATCTTGACACCAAGGAGAATAGGTCTTCCAGAGGCCTGGGAGGCCCAAGAACCAATAATTTCCCATCCCAAGGAATGAATGTCCGTACCTACCTTTTGTGGGCACCCCAATCCAGTTGAGGTAGCGTGTGAGTTTCTTGGACACGTAGGTTTTGCCCCGGGCTGGCAAGCCAATCATAACGATGAGAGTTGGGGAGTTGGTCATATAAGATGCCCACGCTGGAGGGGAAAGAGAACAGATCTGAACGGCTAGGAGCTGTGGAAGGTTCATGCCCTGGGCTAGGTACTTCACAGCCATAACCTCATTTAACCTTTATACACCTCAGCAAAGCCAGGGGAAGACTGGCATGGCAACGAGAGGAGCTCTCAGTCCAACCTCCTAAAAGAGAACTCAAAGGTCACATAAATTTCCAAGAAGTACGCAAGCCAAGACATGTCTTCCTCACACATGCAAAGTCTCCACAGAGGTACCTAAGGTGGAAAGAGAGGCAAAAGTGTCAAGGATTAGAAAGATAAGAACATGGCACCTTCCTTAACATAAGAACGTCTACAGGGGCGCCTGGGTGGCACAGCGGTTGAGCGTCTGCCTTCAGCTCAGGGCGTGATCCCGGCGTTATGGGATCGAGCCCCACATCAGGCTCCTCTGCTATGAGCCTGCTTCTTCCTCTCCCACTCCCCCTGCTTGTGTTCCCTCTCTC
>NC_048225.1:96821383-96859711 GCF_002007445.2 Ailuropoda melanoleuca
CCCCCAACGGAGGGCTGAGCAGTCGCCCCACGTGAAAGGAAATCTCACCTCCCCACCAGGGTACCGATACAGGTATTTCTCTTGATCTCGAAGCGCGAACTCATCCGGGTACTGCTTCTCAATCTGTGCGTAGGTCATCTCCTCACACACGCCCTGCAGGGAGCACACTGGCTGCGGGAGGGAGGCCGACCCATGCGGCCCACCCAAACGAGGGAGGCGACAGTGAGGGACCCAGGCTTCTCTACTATGCACCAGGCATTGAGCCGGGTCCTTGCCTGTCTGGCCACTGATGGGCCCGGGTGGCGGGGACTGGTGGGGGGAGGGTCACTGCACAGAGGCCGTGGCTTCTTGAGCTTAAGCTGCCACTTGCTCTGACTACTTCAGAGAAGTTAAAGGTCCAAGAAAAGTCACAGGATAAAGGGAAGAGGAAGGAGGAGAAACTGAAGGGACTAGAGAATTCTCCAGAAGGCATAAAAAGGTACAGAGGAAGAAAAGAAAAAAAAGTGCTTGCTTTTGCGCTCAAGGATAGAGAAAGCCAAGAAAAAATTTGGAAAAGACTTTTCCAGAAGAGCTGACCAAATGGTCTAAGCAGAAATTAAAGAAGTGAGTTGTTAGCCATTTCTTTTTCCCAGGAGAAAAATATACAAGGGAACAAAATGGAGCCGCACCGTCCCCAGATGCCAGAGGGGCTAGGCCACAGATTGGTCTGGGCCCGCACTGGCACAGGTGCTCCAACAGGCAGGAAGCCCTGACTGGGGTACAACTGTTCCCACCTCCTCCCCTAGTACTACTACCTGGTGGTTCTAGTTTTCTAGATAAAACTGTCCATATTGTGACTTCTGAGAGTTCCTGCCTGGNTCCAGAAGGCATAAAAAGGTACAGAGGAAGAAAAGAAAAAGAAGTGCTTGCTTTTGCACTCAAGGACAGAGAAAGCCAAGAAAAAATTTGGAAAAGACTTTTCCAGAAGAGCTGACCAAATGGTCTAAGCAGAAATTAAAGAAGTGAGTTGTTAGCCATTTCTTTTTCCCAGGAGAAAAATATACAAGGGAACAAAATGGAGCCGCACCGTCCCCAGATGCCAGAGGGGCTAGGCCACAGATTGGTCTGGGCCCGCACTGGCACAGGTGCTCCAACAGGCAGGAAGCCCTGACTGGGGTACAACTGTTCCCACCTCCTCCCCTAGTACTACTACCTGGTGGTTCTAGTTTTCTAGATAAAACTGTCCATATTGTGACTTCTGAGAGTTCCTGCCTGGATATAAGACTCTNAATACAAGACTCTTACTGGCTTTGTAGCCATCAGAATTCCTACTCACAGCATCGATCTCATTCAGAATCTTCCATTGCTCATAGGTCACACCCAGAGATTCAGCGGTCTGGATAGTCCTCTTTAGCTGGCTCGTCCACACTTTGAGGTCTGCTATCTCCTGTTCCTCCAGAAACTTCCTTAGAGCCTGGGCAAACTGGGGTTCGAGATAAAAATTTTAAAAGCAGAGAAATCTGCGTGCACATGCACAGACAGACACACATGCACACAACTGCTAACCTGGCCTATAAAGGACAACGTGTAGGACCACGGTCAAAATCCAAAAAGTGCTACACAGTTATGACAAACCCAAGAGGAAATGAACTTCCCCTGGAGCATCCTGTCCTGTGCTGAGCACACAAGTGGCACCCAATAAACATCTGACAGTTGAATTAACAGCAGAAGTGGTTCCAAGTTACCACATCACAACACAGCCAGAACCCGTGGACAAGAAGAGGTCTTCAGCGTTTGCTTGATTATCTGAAACCACAGCCTCGGCCCCAGTGGGATTTAGGAAGAAGTAAGGGGATAAGAGAGATGACCTCCACCGTGCCCCTCCTCCCACTCTAAACCTGGGAACCCCAGCCTGCTGCTGAGCACCTCCTCACCTGTTTTCCCCGCACTGAGAGGCCAGAGTCACCCCCGATCTTCCCCGAGAGGTTGAATTCGCTCTCTCCATGTCGGCAAAGGTAAATGGTGCGAGGCTGCACGTGGATGTTCATGAGGTAGTAGACTATCTTGCTCTGGATGTAGTCCTGGACTCTGTTCACTAAGAATCGCTGGCCCACATTTATCACCTTGATGAAAGAAAGGTCCCTGGGACAGAGCAGGAGAAAAGAGAATCCCTGGGAATGAAAATCTGAGGGTAACAGCGGGAAGAGAAGGATTCGCATAATTACTTGTGGGCTTGAGGCAGCTCTTCCTCCTCTCCTGTCAGAGCCAACCCACATTTAAGGAACCCACTGTAAGAGACGGATTGCACCTCAGACCCAAGACGAAGTAAGATGGCCCGAACTTCTGGCCAGTCTACCATTTCTTCAGTGCCGACACTGTGCTGTGGAATGTAGATAACTAGGATACAAAGAATCCAGGCTTTCCCTCAAGGATCAGACGAGGTGACCTGACAATTTTGCTAACCCCGAAGTTTGGTGAGAAGCACAACCCCATGTGAGGCGGTCAAGACCTGGCCAGGGGATGGCATTGCCGGCAAGGAGGGCAGCAGGCAGCCGGATCTTAAAGATCCCTACACGTCCCCTGGATCGACCTAACCAAGCCTCTCTCAGAGGTACTTCCACAGCCATTGCCTCATCAGAGAATTTTTCTCATTGTAAAAATCATAAATGCTAACTGATCAAAATTTTTTAAAAAATGATAAATGCTTATTCCAAAAAATTTTTCAAAAAAAGGTAGAATGATGCAAATAAAAGTCACGCAAACCCTACCATCAGAAATACTGATGTACACACACACTGTTCTAGAATGTTTTTCTATACAGAACTTCTATGTAGAAGAATACACTATTACACCATTTCCAGAACAGTGGTTTTCAACCTCTATATTAAGGAACACCTCCAAATACTAACATTCTGGGCAATCTACTCGAAGGAACTTAAAGACTCAAAACGTTAAGCAGACCACTAACACACAGAACAGTGAGCTTCGAACACTTATCTTGCCATCTGCTTGGCCGCGGGGCCATATCTTACTCAAACACAGCTGTTAACTCTGTGGCTACATTCTCCAGGTTTCTGTGTATATGCATCTTTCTTCAACATGGACTTGACATTTTACTATGGCTCTCATACCTCATTAACATCAAGTTAACCCATATTGCAGAGCACACTGCCAACAGACACTACCACAGTAATAAAGGCTAGCAGCAATCAGACATTTCTGATGAGCCAGGCATGGTCTTAAGGACTTTACATGCCATACACACACACACACACGCACACACATTTTACATATAATATATATTTATATGTTTGTTACACGTTTTTACTTACATCTATTCGTATTATATGTATTTATATATAAATATCATATATACATTACATGTATTTGTACATGTACATATTTTACGTAAACGTAAATACATTTCGATATTATGTTACTCTTACCTGTGTAACATATGTATACTTACACGCTAATATATGTGTGTTAAAGGATAGATACATACACACAACAAAAACTGATCAAAAGCTGATGACACATCTCTGAGGGGTGCCCTACAACACCCTAGATCAGAACTACTTGATTTTGCTCCTCAGAGACACCTGGCAATGTCTGAAAACATTCTGGCTTGTCCCAGGTTAGGAGCATTACTGGTATCTAGTGAGTGGACACCAGGGACAGCTCCCTACCACTGTAATAAAGAATTAGTCAGCACAACATGTCAGCAACGTGGAGACTAAGAAATCTTGCTTTAGACAACAGAGAGGAAGAAATGATGATAAAAAAACTTCACTGTTCAAGTGTAAGATGCAACCTACATAAGAAGCCACAAATCCATACCTTGTTTCTCTGGAATGATGTAAACATTATAGGTCTGGATGGTCAGAAGAAAGTTAGAGGACAGAGGGAGAAAGGCTCTTTTCTGAAATGAGACCCCTGCCCCAAGCCCTTCAAACCATGGCCTTAAACCTTACTTGTCATAGTTGTCTGGGTCAAGGGGTCGATAGGTGACTTTGTAGCACTCAATTCTCTTTAGGAAGTCCTCCATCACATTCTCCCTGTTTCTTTCAGGGTAGTCAGGGCTCGACACCTTTACCTCCTGAAATAATAGGGAGAGTAGGGCCTGGTCAGAGGTGTGCCCTTAACAGCCTCCTGCAAACAGCCAATGCTAAATAAAGAGAAGGAAGTCCATAGAAGGGCCCTTTCACTGGAGCGTTGGCAATCCCCGTTCACTGAGCACCCCCTCCCTGTCCTGTGACCCTGGCAACCAAGAAAGGAAAGACAACTGGGGAGTCATGTGCCTGCCCTTGGCTGAAGGACTGAGGCAGTCACACAGCTCAAACTTCTCCTGGGCCCCAATCCCTTTATGTGCCCTGCTGGGAAGACAGAATGGGCTTCAATTTCTCCGTACGACCACTCAGAATAGGGTGCTGGATCTGATGCATGCCTGACTTGGACCAGATGCCTCTTCTTAGATGCTTCCAAGCTCCCACACTGCTAGGAGAGCACCGCCATGATACCAGTGCCCAGGCTGTCTACACAGCACAGTACAACCCATCAGACAGGCATTGGTTTATACCGCGATCATACAGGGCATGAGGCGCTCAGTGCACAGATCGCAGACCTGAATGTTAGATAGTTGGCAGACGACCTTCCTCCGTGGTGGCCCTGACAGACAGCAAAGAGGCTGATCTACTCTGAGGACATCCCTAGGTCTCAGCATCCAGCTGATACCCAGAACACAGGGCCAAAACTCCTACGGTCTAAGTCTTGGCTTCCGTTCAACAGCTCATTCTTATTTCATTCCTCAGAGCCTCTGTTTCTTCTCCCAAGGGAAGAATGCGGAAGTATAAAATGGTGCTCTGGCAGATCAAAAAGATCACCCTGCACTGTTAAACGTGTCTATTTCTTTCTTTCATTGCCCAGATGACAATCCCCCCTCACCCACTAACACACATATAACACAAGGCCGAAAGGACAGGGAGGTGGTAGCATGCAAGGCTGTCACCCACCAGGATGTTGGCAGCAATGACATCAGGATCATCACAGACAGATTCCACAAAGAATACCTGGCCAGGGAGGGAAGGCAGTGATAAATGAGTCAAAAGTGCCCAGGCTGTTCATTAACAGCCCGTGCTCACACCTGCCCCACCATGGCCACCACATCCCCCAGGACTTTCTGTCATGAAAGTGGCCTTCAAGTCCTCTTCGTTTAAAAATAGCTCTTACCACATCCCCAGGGCCTCAGACATACAGGCTATGGGGCTGAGAAAGGACCTGGAAAAAAAAACACTCAAGGATTGGGGGTATTCCCCAAGAAAAGAAAAGTGGATAGCCAACCTTGCCCTCACCCACTGGAGTCAAAGAGATCCTCACGTCCCTCCTGATTCCTCACCTCCACTCATCCCTTTCCTTCAGCATGGAGCCGAATCCTACCTTGAAGGAATTCTCCTTGGCAAAGTTCAAAATCATGTCCCTCCTCTCCCTAGTGGTATTGGTGGCATCAAACACCTGGGGAGAGAGATCACAAAGTAGATTAGTGGGCAAAGAGAACTGGAATCCCACCAAAGCAGACCCAGTGTGAGGCTTCACAGTCTCTTGGGTGGAGATCAAGATGGGGAAGAGGCAGGAAAGGCTTACCGCGATCTGCCCGCTCTCCTCAGTAAGATACGCCTTCACATCTTCCAGCGCCACCAGAGCACACTGTCTGCCATGAGAACAGAGGACATGAGCAAGAGTAGTGACAGACCAAGTTCAGGCACAGCCAGAGACATGAACAACTAGGTTGCTAGAAGAGTCACATCCCTTCCCGCTTAGTTTTCCCAGTGGTCAAAATATTCCCCTAATTAGACTTTTCAACTTCCTCATTGAGGTTTTTAGACTATCCTATACCTTTCCCTTTCCCCTGCCCCATGCATATAAAGTATCCCCTCTACAGATTTACCGGAAAAACACACATGCATCTATCTCAGCCTGTTTTAACTACCCAAGCCCAATGTGACCTGTCCACCAAATAATCTCCAGTTAAAATCCCCAAAGGATTACTAAAAGGAAAACCGAGCCCTGCCACATCTAGTCTTGTGATGGCAGAGAAAGAGCTGGCTGGGAGGTCAGGCCTAAGAAGACTCACTTGCGGATCTTCATGGCCTCCTCATTGTCGTGCCGGAAGAAGTCGTAGGACTTATAGGACTTGACTGCTTCACGCCGATATACCCCAAGATTAAACACTGCAGATGACACCAACAGCCTTCAGCAATGAAACAATACAATGGCCCCACCAAAGGGGACTTCTTGGTCTAATGGTAGAGTAGCCAAGGAAATGAAAAAAAGCACCATGGTATGTTGGGAACAATACCAGATTAAGAGTCAAGTTAGATTCAAGTTCAGACATACTAGTTCTTGAACAAGTCTTAAACTGTCTGAGTTTCAATTTCCTCAGCCACTTTGGGATTTCACAGGAGTACTGCTAGGATTAGACGAGATGACCTATATGGAGGTAAAGCCCTATACCATCAAAGGCATGCCCTTAAATCTAGGCCAATCCACCCAGGCCAAGAGGAAACAAGTCTGTAAACAGGGAATAATAAATCCAGTAAATCAGGAATCAACCACTATTTCTGACAGAAGCACCCTGTAATCTTGACACCAAGGAGAATAGGTCTTCCAGAGGCCTGGGAGGCCCAAGAACCAATAATTTCCCATCCCAAGGAATGAATGTCCGTACCTACCTTTTGTGGGCACCCCAATCCAGTTGAGGTAGCGTGTGAGTTTCTTGGACACGTAGGTTTTGCCCCGGGCTGGCAAGCCAATCATAACGATGAGAGTTGGGGAGTTGGTCATATAAGATGCCCACGCTGGAGGGGAAAGAGAACAGATCTGAACGGCTAGGAGCTGTGGAAGGTTCATGCCCTGGGCTAGGTACTTCACAGCCATAACCTCATTTAACCTTTATACACCTCAGCAAAGCCAGGGGAAGACTGGCATGGCAACGAGAGGAGCTCTCAGTCCAACCTCCTAAAAGAGAACTCAAAGGTCACATAAATTTCCAAGAAGTACGCAAGCCAAGACATGTCTTCCTCACACATGCAAAGTCTCCACAGAGGTACCTAAGGTGGAAAGAGAGGCAAAAGTGTCAAGGATTAGAAAGATAAGAACATGGCACCTTCCTTAACATAAGAACGTCTACAGGGGCGCCTGGGTGGCACAGCGGTTGAGCGTCTGCCTTCAGCTCAGGGCGTGATCCCGGCGTTATGGGATCGAGCCCCACATCAGGCTCCTCTGCTATGAGCCTGCTTCTTCCTCTCCCACTCCCCCTGCTTGTGTTCCCTCTCTCGCTGGCTGTCTCTAACTCTGTCGAATAAATAAATAAAATCTTTAAAAAAAAAAAAAAAGAATGTCTACTAACATAAGAATGATACAGCTGTGGAGGCACACCTTGTGCCTGGAGAGTCAGAGTCCTACAAAAGGTCCAACACAGTTNAATGTCTACTAACACAAGAATGATACAGCTGTGGAGGCACACCTTGTGCCTGGAGAGTCAGAGTCCTACAAAAGGTCCAACACAGTTTCTATCCTGAGGATCCCACCCATCCCTCAGAGCCATGGGCAAGAACTAGCTTGCCCACTGTAAAAAGAGCCTGGTCTCAAACAGTTTTGGCTTTTGTGCTCAGGACATAAGCTTAAGCCCAAATTTCTAAAGCATAGTGAGATTTAGACTATGGCAAAGCCTACTTGACACAAGTTCTGACAAGACCCCTCAGGAAGCTTCATGCTAAAGCCAGCCTACAAGGGCATCGTGGCCAGCCGGCCTCAACGGCCATGTGAAAGCAAAAAGTTTAGAAGCAGAACAGTCACTGGTCCATCCTTCCTTAGGAAACTTATTTCAGGAATGCTTATGTATGAAGTTAGGGGTCAGTGGACAGGTGGAGCAAACTAGATGGTCCAAGGCCAGGTGACTCGCCTAAGGATGCAGGGTGAATCATGGACGAGCCGGCACTAGAATTCACCGCTTTGTGCTGCCTCCGCACTTTGCTCACAGGGGCGGGCTCCTCCCTGCCCATCTTGCCACAGAGGAGCAGTGGGAGAGGGGCCTCCATGGCTGCCGGCCATTTCCCTGGGGCCCGGACCCAAACTGAGGCCAGGTAGGAGGACTCAGGCTCTGCGGGCTCCTGGGAGGGGAAGCCCTGCCCAGGGATGAGAGAAGGAAAGAATCTCCTTTGCTTTCCACTTCCCCGCACTGCTCTCTGGAAGGAGCCCTGCCGGGGGCTGCTGCTTCTCTGCTCTGGGACAAGGTGGTCCTGTAAGGCTAAGAAACAATTCAGTATAACTGAGGTAGTCGCACAGATCTCACTGGAGAAGTGGGCAGAAGGGCCTGGGTAGAGGACAGACCTCAGAAGGAAGAGAGTTTCCTAGGGGTGTTGGGCAAGAACTACCCAGAAACCAAAGAGTGGCCCCAAGTGGTGAGGGAGGAGTGGCTGCCCAGACTCGGGGTCAGAGGACTTGGACTTCAGTCCTTCACCCGCTGTGCACATGGACAATCCCTGGGCCTGGGCAGAGACTCCTCCAAAGTAGGCAATGAGCAACCTGAGTGATTTTCATCTGTGTCTAAATAGGAAGCACAAGGGCAGGCAAATGCCACCCTGCAGCCTCAGCTGATGTGAATCCCTGATCTCTGACCCCTGACAGGTCAGCCTGGGTACAGCTTTCTCGCCTTTCAGTAGTAAAATCCTCCTGAGTCTTCACTTTCTCCACACTCTGCTCAATCCCCCATGATTTGCCTCATTACCGGCACCTCTGGGCCTGCTCTGTCCACAACTTCCAGCCCATTAGGCACTTCCCCCAAAGGTCCTCTTACCCTCCCTGAAGCTAAAAATGAACTGATGCTTGGGAACTGCTCTGAAGCTAAACAGGAGACCAGCTGCTGCATGTTTACCCAACTGGACAGAGAATCCTAAGAGCAGAAGAAAACAGGGGTCTCTAAGGACTCCCCAAGTCACCACACCTCCCACCTCTGGGCTTCTCATTTTCCACAGTACAAAACTAAAACACACCTCCTATCTCATACTGCCACGTTGACAAAATTAGGAACATTCTGTCCTGCCTGTTACAAAACAAAACCACTACCACCTTAATTTGAATAGTAGATAGTTCAAGCTGATTAATTTCAGAGACAATGTAACATACTCCTTAGCATATGATGGAAAGCTGTTTCAATCCTCAAATTCTCTCCTACCTTCCTTAAACAAGGTTTAACTCACTTTCTCAATCTTTAACTTACTCTCCCTCATGAACATACTTAGAGGATGAGGGCTTGATAACTGACAAACGGAAACACTCAAACCCAGGGAAGTAAAGAGGTTGGCCCACAAATCCACAGTAGAAAGTCAAGGTCAGGGCTCTGACAGGACTCCTGGTTTCATGACTGCCCCACCAGTCCCAGCCACCAGCTCCTATCAGCACCTGGCCAAGGGAGCCACGTGGTATGCACGACTAAGTTCTCTAATCTAATCCTGAAGGGTGGTCTGGCATGTCAGGGGTTCCCCACCTTTTCGTGAACAAGGCCTTCTTCCACTCTTTGTTCTAAATAGGCCCAATATTTTTGAAATTTGCAGCCTATTAAAATAGGTTTCATTTGTATTTTTTTCATTCATGAGAAATCATAAAACTGCTAATTATCACCTTCTATTTAACTGATAGGCATGAAATAGCCAAGGTCTGCGGCTAAACACTGAGAAAGTGAATGTGTTAGTGAACCAATGCAGCTACAGTTGACAATGCCCAATTTCCATACACGCACTTTGAAATATTAAAAATAGCTAACAATACAGAACTTCTTTAGGAGAATAAATCAGTAATGCTGATCAACATTTCAAATGTGTCTTTCCTCCTATTACTTCTGTAGGAAAAGCTGGTAGCACAAACCTGCTAAGGTGTATGGGCAGGGGTGTCCCTGCAGCATTGCTTGTGATGGTGGAAAACCAAACACAGGGCGAATGTCCATCAGGGGGAGGCTGGCATAGCCACAGAATGCAATACTATGCAGAAAGAGGTAAATCTGGATTTGCAGACACACACACACACACACACACACACACAAAACCCTCCACAATATAGTAAGTTTAAAAAAAAAAAGAAAAATAGCAGAATAGAATATGTAAAGTGTGAACCTATTTTCATTAACAGAATACACCAGAAGATGTCGGGAAGAATCAAACTTAACAGGGACAGGAAAAATTGTGAGAGATTTTTAACTTCTCACTTTCTGTTTTGTTTGAATTTTTCACGAACACATATTGCTTTTGTAATTGGGGAAAGGTACACATGGGAACTTGTTGGCTTCAGACCTACTCAAAATCTCGAAGAATAAAAGAAAAAAGAAAAGCATGTACACACTCACCCCTGTCCCCACCTGCCTAATTCCTGAGGTGCCTTTAAGATGCCCTGAAACCAGTCATCTGGGCACCTTACAGGCATCTCGGCCAGCAATCACCCATCACCCCATCCCTGGAGCAGCTGAAGTTCCAGCAACGCTCCTTTGGAAGTTTTGGCTCCCTGAAGTCCTTCTCCAGTCCCCCAGCTCAGGCACTTTTCAGAGTGAAGTCAGCCAACACAGGTGTAATTGGCAGCAAGGGGATAATGGCTGAGCTATTAATAAAGCAACTGCTGGGTGTGAGCACTGAGCAGCCAGGGGAGCCTGCTCCAACACACAGGCAAGCAATGGAGAGAAAGAAATAATATAACAGGTATTTTCATGACTGTATTTCTCCTTTGACTATTAGGGCTGCAGCAGTTTCCCAGTCCAACCCATGAGGGAAGAAGAGAAGGGGGTAAATGAATGATGGTGGAGTCCGATGCTCCTATTGGGAGAGAAGAGGGTGGAGCTTGGAAAGGAGAAATCAGAGCACAGAGCAAGAATTAAGAGTCTAGAGGATAGAAAGGAGACCTGGGATTACTGCCTCCTTGACTATCAAGAGCCCTCAAGGCAGGAGAGTTTAAATGGCACAGAGCAGGTTTCTGTGGCGAATACAGCTGACACTGGGCACCGGGCAGACCGTGTCACCACCTGCTCTCTCTACCCTTTTGGATCAAGTGTCCCAATAACATGAATGTACCTCTCTTTAGTGCTCCCAAATCTGGGTTACGATATTGTCAAGCAAGAGGAGAAAACATTCTTTACTGAAAATCTAATTCTTCACAGGGCTCTTATACATAGTGAGCTCCCAGCACAGCATTTACAGCACAATTCAATTTATATGCAATGAAAAGTGAAAAATAATACACTTAGCTCTATAAACCTTCTTCTAAGTGCTTTCCTATATTTACTCATTTAATTCTCACATTGCTCTAGGGGGAGATATTATGAATATCTCTATTTTATAAATAAGCAAACTAACGCACAGAGAGGATAAGCAACTTGTTCAAGGGCACACAGCTAGGAAGGGGTAAAACCAGGATTCAAACCCGGGCAGTCTGACTCTAAGTGCTGCACTCAAACATCATGCTATACTAGTTACCTCCCACAGGGTACTTGCCCTCAGTACCTGGCTTCCTGTCCTGGCAAAGAAAGGAGACCCTAATCATACAGGTGTGCCAACCCCAGTATCACATCCAAAAAGCTGCTTCTGTTGCACCACAAAGGCCAGCAACCTTCATCAGTGCTAGATGAAAAGAGTATCATCATGAATCATGAGACTGACAAGGACACGACATCAAGGTCGAGACTCTGGGGAAAGCTTTGAACAGGACATGATCCCAGGTCTCATGCTGGCTGGCTGCTTCTACCTGCTATATACATGATCACTGAAGTGAGAACTGACTGACAGGGTTCCAAAGAAAAGGTGCATCTGGAAGCAAGGGAAAGGGTTAGCATTCCTTGAGGTTCCCCAAATATTGTAGGGGCCAGTTGCCCAGGACCTTTTGCCCATACAGGCTACAAAGAGGGTTAGGAATGCAGACGCAAGGAAGGAAGAAATGATGCTTCATTTCTCTGCAAACCCACCTGCTATCTCTGTCTAAAGAACTGGCATGGAAACGCTCTAGTGAAATCTGTCCCCAGAGGAATGAACCTGCAGGAAAAATGGTCTGCAAAGTGCAAAGGCTAACTCTGTGGGAAAGCAGGGTGCCAAAGTCAGAGTGAGAGGTCAGATGTCAGACCTGACTCCCCCTGCGGCCTGTTGAAATGAACCTCTACGGGCTCTTACCTGCAGTTTCTGCAGTGAGCAGCAACTTCACAAAACGTAGCCCCCAAAATAAAGGGAAACTGTTAACAGTATCAGCCCTAAGTAATCCCTGCACCTGCCACTCTGCCTTAATCACTGTGTGGGTAACTTTCAACATCAATCGAGTATGCAGACCCCCCCATGAGACAGTCAAAGAAAGAAGTAAGAAAACGTGGGGATATACCAGCAGTGTAGCCCCAATGACAGACATTTCATTGGACTTACTTGTTTCACACAAATTCCCCTCGTAGACTTGGTTTTAAAATCCCATGTCAAAGAATTCTCTCTCACTCCCACCAAGCATCAAAGTCTAGGATTACAACTATATTCCCAAGATAAAATCCTGGGAGGGAGCAGCCCCTCCTCTTTCCCCAGACTCACAACATTTCTTCTCTGACATTCGAAGATTGCAGGCTTTGGTTTCACAGCTGTTGTTGTTCTGTTCTGTCGAAGATGCAGTATTCCCAGACATGGCAGCTCTTCAGATGTCTGAAAGGGACAAAAAGAATGTAAGGAAGGAGACATCCCTCAAAACACTCAGTGAAGAGGACAAGTGCAGTAGAAGTGAGAGAATCCTGGGCCAAAAGTCAAGTCCAGCCCTCCTGCTCCGGATTAAGAGCTACAGGCCCTTTGACAAGTCCTTCCTAGCCCTGTTTCCTCATCTATAGACTCAGCTGCACTAGAATCTTGCCTTTTTAATGCTGACTTAGGAGGTACATTCACATAAATTAGCTCCTTCAGTCCTCCTAATAATCCTTCGATAAGGCATATTTTGCTACCATTGTTACTTTCTCCTAATTTACAAGTTGAAAAGCTGCGTTTATTCAAATGAGGTGGCTTCTCCAAGTTCCTTCCTGACCTCAAATTCTAGTTTAAAAAGCTGAGGAGAGTAATGGCAGAAGTCGGGGGTAAGATGGGTTGCAAATAGATCAAGTTCATTATCATAAAGTCATTGCAGTCCAATGGCAGGATTCAGTGGGACATCTCGAACATGTTCCCTAAGGAAAAACTGTAACTGGACCCTGTGACGACCCTAGCGCGTCACCATCTCTCCTCTGGTGTTCCCATTCTCAAGCCCTTGCTCTGCACCCTCTTAGACCCATCTATCCCGTGGTTTGCAGACTATAAGGAACACTGGGGCGCAGAGATGGTAAATGACTTCGCCAAGGTCACCTGCTGAATAATAAGTCCTGACTCGAACCAGGGTGGGATAGCCGCCTGCTCACGCACCATACCCAGACAAGGGGCTCCTGAGGACCGAAGGTCTTACTGCTTCAAGGACCTTGCACTGTTCTTCCACTGCCTACACAGATCCTCCAACCCGAACACCAGCCGCCGCTCCAGGTTCCCGAACGCCCGCACTCCCAGCAATGCCGGCACTTCCCAGAAAACGGCAAGGCATCACCGTCCCGCACCTCATCCGGGTGCACGCAGCCCGCCTCCTCCCACCCGCCCCGGCCCTTCCAGGCGCCATACAGCCACCGCTCACCCTATGATCCCTCCTAAGCTCCCTCCCGGCAGTGGCCCCGGCACTTGTCCCGTTAGGCTGCGGACGGGAGGAGACACACTGTGGCCCGGGCCCGGCACCCCAGTAGCCGGCAAATCACGTGCCCCAGTCAGGCTCCGCCACCCTGGCGTCGGTCCTCACCTGGAGAGAATCATCGGCCAATCCAGCGGCCGCAGGCTCCCTGGGGCGGGGCTCCAATCGGAATCGCTGACGCAGGCTCCCGAAGGTGGAAGAAACTGTGAAGCCGAAAGACCTTAAGCTTCCAAGTTTCCTCGCGCTTTGGAGGTTGGTTGCATCGTTGCTAGGCAACTCATAAGGCTGGAGGCGGGGCTAATAAAACGCTTGGCTTCTATTCATACTCTCGCGAGAAGGGACGAAACAGCCATCTAGAGAGGATGCGACTTTTTGGCGACGGGAAAACGCTGTGGAAGTTAACGCTTTCCTCCCTGAATCCCAGAGGGACCTTGTTAGATCCATAAATTGAAACGTAAACTTTAGAAGGTGGCGCTTTGCTAAAGTAAGCTACCACCGTACTTGAGCTCTTTACACCTTAGGGTGTTTGCATATCCTTCCCATTGGCCAGACACCGTAACCTAAGAAAATCAACTATTCTCACTGCTGAACCGGGAACTTCCCTGGACCCATCCACGTACTCCAGTAGATCTTCTAATCGTCGCCTTTATTCTCCCTCCTACGCTATACCATCTGTTTTGGTCTTCTTGAAGGACCAAAAAGGAAAATTGCTTCAGCAAAAAAAATTGGGTCACAAAAGCGGCAAAGCTTCCATATAACTTAGAGGTAGAGAGAGGCTTTTTTTTTTTTTAATTTTATTTATTTATTTGACAGAGATAGAGACAGCCAGCGAGAGAGGGAACACAAGCAGGGGGAGTGGGAGAGGAAGAAGCAGGCTCATAGCGGAGGAGCCTGATGTGGGGCTCGATCCCATAACGCTGGGATCACGCCCTGAGCGGAAGGCAGAAGCTTAACCGCTGTGCCACCCAGGCGCCCCGAGAGAGGCTTTTATAGAAGTGAGTTTGCATATTTTCAGCGAGCTTTTTACAGCTGCCCCCAGGCCCTTCTGATGATGCTTGATTCTGTGGATAAACCCACTCGACGCAGGCGTGCTTCTCCGGATCCAGGATGGGAAAAGAACAATGTGGATTTCTCGGAAAAGAGAAATTCAGCGATGTCTTTATTCCTCGTTCACCTGGGGATTAAATTCATCCTTCAAAAGAGCTCAACTAGTATCTCCTTTTTGAAGCTTTTTACAACTCTCTGTGTTGTGTTATGGTTGCCTCGTCTGCACCAGTACAACTGCCTTTATCCATTCATCAGGTATTTATTGAGCACTTATTTGTGAAGCACAGTCCTTGGTTCTAGGGATACAGGGTTGGAAAAGGTCACATAATCTAGCATTATCACGTGGCTGTGAAATTCAGTAGTTATGTACCTTTTACACCCCACCCTCTCTCCCCATGACAGTACTTGTAATACTGAAGGCAGGAATGGAGTCGTCTTATCTGTAAACCCAGGGCCTGAACTGGAATCCGGATGATACACGTTAGTCCTCTTCTTTCCTCTTCCTTATACTGCTACCACCCAAGTGTAGCAATTGCCGTAGGCCCAGATGCTGACCTCATACTGCGCTTTCTGATGTGGCAAATGGACGTTTTCAAGTTACAGCGTCAAGGTGGCAAGGCCAGTCGTCCGGCTTCCTTCACCTCAATGAGTCAATGTTTGCTGCAGCCATGAGCCTCGTCACGAGTGTCTGATTGTTTTTGACAGGTCTTTTGACTCACTGACCATTCTTGGCATTCGTTTGCGTTCTGAACTATGACTCTTATTTCTCTTGGTGTAGTTTGGAAGCCCCAATTGAATAATTTCCGACCTCACTAAGTGCAAGGTTACATTCCGATGTACCTGATTCAGGAACTCCTTCCTCCACCCTCTTTCCTTGAGTATATATGCTGCCAAAGCACAGGGCACCTCACTCGCTCTACATGTAGCAAAGCCACTTGTACTTTAGGAATACGGATAAATCTTCAGGCTTTGACTCCCGTAGGGAGGCTGCAGTAAGTTGGTTATCACTTTAAGAGAGTTCGCGCTTCTTAGAGTGCAAGGGCTTACGCTGCAAGAAAGTATCGCGAGATCTGTGGCCACCAGGGATTTCTCGCGATGTTTGGCCCGGCGAAGGGTGGCCATTTTGGAGTCCATCCGGCGGCCGGTTGCCCCGGCGGCGTCTGCCAACCTGCTGCGGGGACCAAAGCTGGCCCCACGGGTGTCTGGCCTGTGGGCAGCTGGACCGACACGATGTGGCGGCTCCGCTGCAAGGCCAAGGATGGCACCCATGTTTTGCAGGGGTTGTCTAGCCGGACCCAGGTGCGGGAACTCCAGGACCAAATTGCCGCCATCACCGGGATCGCCCCCGGCTGTCAGCGAATCCTCGTCGGATACCCGCCCGAATGCCTGGATCTTAGCAACGAGGATACCATTCTTGGGGATTTGCCCATCCAGTCAGGTAAGAGAATTGAGCCGGGGGCCAGGGAAAGCCCTGGGAGGACGGAGAGGGGCGTGGGGGAGAACAGAGAACTAGTCTGTGGGTTCGCTGGGGGGTTTGAGAACAGGGATGAGGATAGGTTAAAGAACGAAGAACTCTGACGGAGGCCGGGGCAAGTGGTTAGCAACTCCTTGACTTTATATATGGTTGAAAGAGAGAGGGAGGGCCCAACCTATATGAGAAGCCCAAAGCCTCGGAGTCCCCCCCCCACCCGGTCTACTTTTTAGTTTACTTTGAAACACGGTCTCATTTTGTTTTCCTTCTGCATCCACAAAAGTCTAAAAAAATAAGATTTATTTTGTCTGTCCTGATGGCTCTTTCCCCTGTAATCTGAAAGAAGATAGCAGGTCTGAAGGATTCAGGACACTTTTCTTTTTTGATTCCCCGGTTGGTTTTTTCAATCACCTTCGTAAATACTTAGATAAATAGGTTTTCTCATTTTAGAGTGTGGTTTTACACATCCACTGGAGGCCCTTTCAGAAACAGTGGCAGTTATTTCTGTCCAGTACTAAAACTTGAACAGCAATATTGATCATTAAAAGCTTTCAGCTGTTGTATCAAGGATCCTGTAAACACTAAACAGGTTGGCTATGTTAAGTTTCGGAAGATCGAGAACCCCCTAGTGGTCTAGTCTAGGGTAAACACTTTTTGGAAGATTGGGCTTTCAAAATGCAGAGAGAGGAAGCATTAAGGAAATTTTGTTCTTGAAATGTATCTGTTTAAGTAAGTATAAAGGTGTGTAAGCAGGGCTCCTTCACTGAACTGGAATGCAGACTAAAATGTTTTTCTTTGTTCTGTTTTCATCTTTATGGAGATTGAGTGAACAAGAAGTATTACTGGTTGACTGTTTGCAAAACTGTATTCTCCCTAGTAACCCAGTTTATACTTCAACTCCTTCTGTTTGTAATTTACAAACTTGGCTAGTGAACAGCCAGTTTCATCTGTAATTTCTCTGCAGTTCTGGATTTGTTTTATTTTTAACAGGCGACATGCTGATCGTTGAAGAAGACCAAACCAGGCCCAAAACTTCACCTGCATTTACAAAACATGGTGCTCCTAGTTACGTCAGGGAAACTTTGCCTGTGCTTGGCAGAACTGTGGTCCCAGCCGACAACTCTTGCCTCTTTACCAGTGTATACTATGTTGTAGAAGGAGGAGTCTTGAATCCAGCTTGTGCCCCTGAGATGAGACGCCTCATAGCACAAATTGTAGCAAGTGATCCAGACTTCTATAGTGAGGCAATCCTGGGAAAAACAAATCAAGAGTACTGTGACTGGATCAAACGGGATGATACTTGGGGAGGAGCTATTGAGATATCAATTTTGTCTAAATTTTATCAGTGTGAAATATGTGTAGTGGATACACAGACAGTAAGAATTGATCGTTTTGGGGAAGATGCAGGATATACCAAAAGGGTCCTGCTTATATATGATGGCATCCACTATGATCCACTTCAGCGTAACTTCCCTGACCCAGACACCCCACCTTTGACCATTTTCTCCTCTAACGATGATATTGTTCTTGTACAAGCACTGGAATTAGCAGATGAAGCTAGAAGAAAAAGACAATTTACTGATGTAAACCGCTTCACCCTGAGATGTATGGTATGTCAGAAGGGATTAACTGGACAAGCAGAAGCAAGGGACCACGCCAAGGAGACAGGCCATACCAACTTCGGAGAAGTGTGATCTATGCATGATGAGGATTGCCGCCTACTACCTCACAGATCCAGAAGGCTCTGGGTTTTCCAATAAGCTATTCATTACCCTAAAGAACAAAAGGACACGATGCTTGAACTGTCCTTTTAACTTAAAACCACTAAGACACTGAAATTCCTTGTTAAGATTAAAATTAGTGTGCAAGTTTACAGATGTGTGTCTACAGTGGTGATGCATACCCTTTCTCTGCTGGGGTGACAGAACAGGTGGTCCTTGCCACCTACTGACACTAACCCGAAGATTTGAATTTTAGTACTATAAACTAGCACCCAGCAGCATTAACCTGTAGAAGAAAACAACTTCATATTTGGAGTAATGCGGAAGGCCTCACTAGAGGCCACTGGACATAAACCACAATGTCTCCATAATTGAGTCCTTTTAAAAACTCTGGTTGAGTTAATAGCTTCTAAATTATGAATTGATTCCTCAAATGAAGATACTCAGAATTGTCAAAACCGATTTTATATTACAATTTGGTAGACTTTATAAATGTGTACTTAACCAGTTACAAGTACATTATAAGCAATTTTTACGGGAATGAGTGTGTTCCTTGAGAATGACCTAAGGAACTGAGAGTGCCCAATTTAGGATTTCTAGTGTATAAAAGTAGAATGGAGGAGGGAAAAGGTGCCTGAGCAGCTTACTAAGCTTTAAAAGACCGTTGGCCTCATGTTTTAACACAACTCATTTATTGATGTTTGTTACGTTAGATAGAAACTTTAAGCAGGGTATTTATTTTTTAATTGAAGTTTCTTGAAGTTTGAGTGCTTGATTTTTGGTTTTTTACATAAAGATTTGTCTGGAGGAATTAACTTTCCTCAGCTTTTTCTCCAATTCCTAAAACACAGCCTTTGTCTAAAGTGATAATGCTGTGCTTTGATTTGGTTTTTGTGAGATCTTTTACTTAACTAAACAGTACTTTTTTCCATGCTCGCCTTATCTGGCCACTAATGCTCTTTTGAATAATTTCACATTTCTGCAAATTAGCACTTTGCTTATTTACAATCTTTGACTTTCAAAGAGTTTTAAAGTAGTTGGCATAATAACATTGAATTTGTTTCACTTCCAAAATACGACAGTTTTTAAATCCTTGCCTTATTCAGCTTTTTTGGAATTCTGCTTCTTCCTAATATGTAGTCATTTGCTTGGTGGGCCAAACTGCAAGGCACACCCTCTAAAATTAGCTTCATTATGAGATCTTCCAGATAAAAGTTTTCTACCTCTTTTCTTAATTCTTCTGAAGATCAGGGATGCTAAATTATAATTTGTTACGTATTATTGCACAAAATGTGAAGAGGCTTACTGTTGTGAAGCTTTGTTCTCTTGGTCTCATTTTCTGATGAAGTATCTCACTTACAAAACCAATGGTATACTTTAAAGCACTTCTGTCTCTTTCAGCATATCTTCTTGGCAAATGTTTTAAAATTGAGATTTACTTTTAGCACTTTCACTTGGTGGAGGTGGCCACATAAAATTAAGGAGCATGTAAACAATTTATTGGACAAGTTCTTTTAAGGAAGAATTCACAAAGTATGTTTGAAATCATTAGGTGACGTTTCTCGAGTACCTATTTTGTGAATAGCTGCTTAGGCATTATAAGTTATGGTTTAAGTGTAACTTAAAAGTGTTTAATTTTCTATTTTACTGAGCCTTAAAAATAGCACTCGTGAGCTTGCGATACTTAACGTTTGGCAATCATAATATGTACAAACAAATATGTTTGAAGATCTCTTTGTACCTGGCTGTCATTTTGGTCAGAAGATTTTTATATATCTTTTAGTTCCCCCAGAAAAAAACTACATTTAAAACTAGCAGTTAAGAGTATATCACTGGGTAACACCCATCAAACTTGAGCTTTACACGTCATTATTCATAAAGCTTGCCTTCCTGTGGTAGGTACTTCAGGAGCCAAACTTGACATTTGCTTACTGGAATTTTAGAGAAGTTTATTCATGTAACACATATTTATTGGGTACTTTATAATGTACCAAGCATATATTGGTATGTTTTCCAACCTAATTTTCTGTCACTTTAAAATTGAGTATATTTTATCTACATTGGATTAATTTAACAAATAGAAATAGAACCTGATATTTTATCAAATTAAACCCCTTCATTTTAAGTGTTTTTGTTTTCATATTTAAGCTTATACTTCTATAGCAAGTGTCAAGTATTTATTCCGGGGATCTTACTCTATTTTACCTGTTACCTAGGTTGTCCATTCACCGACTGGACACCGGAACTCATTCAAATGGCTCTCAATAATGAGTTATAAATTAATTAGTTGCTGAAATTCAGCATTAGGACTTGAATGTTCTGATCATGGAAGATCCAAGATGATGCATTATTTGCAGACAGTTTGATTTAGTTATTGAGGATTCAGAACCTAAACTTGGGCTCTTTCTAAACTCAAGCTTGTAAACCTCACAGAATCTAAAGATTTTTTTTTTACTGCACTTACTAAAGTCTTGAAATTAGTTTATTAATGCATGTAAATTCTAGTCTTCAGAATTTTGAAAACTATGGATTTAGTACTTGCAGCAGAATCAAAAGAAACTTTTTCTTAAATTTGCACTTGAGCAGAATGAAACCCTTCTCCCTATTTATTCCTTTTTTGAGTGCCATATAAGAATATTTTTTTAATTCAAATGAGGATAGTTTACATTAGTGGCTGAATGAATGAAGATTGCGCCTTCCTGTCCCCCACTCCTCTTTTCTCTTATTCTTCTTTCCCTTACTCTTCTTTGGATTTAGAGACCCGGTGTAGGGTGGTGAAGATGCGCTTCTAGGTAGAATGTTTTCAGGGGTTAAAATTATTATTCCTGGGAATTTTGTGATGTGATAACCATATAAGGACATTAATGTGGTACATCTTTTGTTAATCATTCCTAGTTGATTTCTTAATTATTTCCCATGAAATAATATTATTATTTCCATGAAAATGAGCGTAGTCGAGGGGTACCCTTGAAAGTTTGACTGCTGGTCAGCTTGACCCTGTTGGCAAAAACTAATATAATCATGCCAGTTGATTATTCCTTGAAGTTCAAGCCCCAGCAAAGTCATAATCAGGAATGCATTAATGTGTTATCTCTTTATAAATGCCCCTAAGTGCCCACGCCCAACTTGCTTATCTAGCATATGCTTTCTGTCCTGTGTAGGCATTAAAACATATATGTTGCAAGTTGCCCTAGCTAAACATAGTTTTCTATGTCTTTTTTGAAAAAGTTAGAATAAGGAGTATGTAAAATTAGCAGAATAATTGTTTTATGGATCAGGTGGCCTTCTTAAACTTTCATTATGTTAAGATTTATGTTCTTTCATGTGTTGAGATACACATTTGTTATTATTTGCAGCACTTTAAAAAAATATGAAGTAAAAGTTTACATGTTAGCCCTCTCCAGGGGTCTTGTTAAAGGCATTAAAATATAATTCTTGAGCTGCTAACAATCAGCTCTTAACAATTGCCATCAATGTATAGTGTATCCAGTGGTACAACATTCTGGTTTTTGATAACAGTGGAACTTGATTTCAGTAACGGGAGCATGCTCTGTGCCCTAGCATTCAAAAAGTTACCTGTTTCTATAATGTGATTGTTCTTTCTCATTCATTGTACAGTGCAGTATTCAAATTTGTCCTTGTAGCACAAAGATGACTATACCAACTTGGAAAAGATTAGATTCTTAAAACTCTTCATTTGTTGTTTCTAAGCAAACTTACTTTAAGGGAGCTGATTTTTTAGCCTTAAAAATGTCATTTTTAAGTCTAAAGTGAAACACTTGATTTGAATAAGCTGGTTCATTAAAAATGTTTTCTTACTAAGAGTTACAATATTTCAACACATTAAATTCAATTTAGAAAAACTATAAAACATGCCTGATTGTGGGAGAGGGTTTTATTTATTTTTTTGTTTTCCAAAAATTAGCTGGCATTTTGTTTACAGTGCTTTGAATATTTGATTTTGAAGAAATTGTTACCTTGATACTGAGTTGTGGGGTGCTGATTTAGGTCTTGGTCCACAAGAATTTAAAGGAGATTGCTATTTTAAATTAAAGAGAAAGGGGGATAAAGTACCACTTAAACAGAAGAGATCCTCAAATGGATACATTCCTTAGTCATGAATAACGCTTTTTGAAAAATGTTTCAAGCAATGCATTGTGTCCTTCAAACTCTCCTCACCCATTTCTTGGCATAGACTGTAGCAGGGCCATAACTGAGAAGCTTGCCATTAATGTATAAACCATGAATAGAAGCATTTTGCTATGATGCCTTTTTATACTTCTCTTTTAAAAATACCCACATCTAGGAGCTTAGGGATGTGAAGATGTGATTAGGTTAAGTTGTAGGTAAGAGGTTAACCTAAGAAAGGTTTAGAATTTCTACTAAGATTACATGAGCCTGATCTTAAACCTGGTATAGGATATGCAGTAAGTTGTAGCCCATAAGTTACTTAAAAGGACCAGGACACCTAATTCGTGTCAGGTTTCCAGTTCACCTTGGTGTCATTCATGACTCAGGCTGCTTACAGGAAATATAATTTCCTTAGCAAAGAGTAATTTTTCCCTTTAAAGTAGTATTGAATTCCGCTTAAAATGCAGAATAAATATGTATAAGTTTGTTAAAAGGGATAGAGAATGACAGTCCTCTATTTCTTTTATTGGTGGATTGGAGGCGAGGTGGAGATTCCTGGGGCAAGAAGGAAACCACAGATTGTCAAATTTAGAGCTTAGAACATGACTTGAAAAAGTAGTAGGTAAGGGCAAAACAGAAGGAAGTTCTGATTCTTGGCATATTTTTCTTCATTAAGATGGACAGTGTTTTTTTTGTTTTAAAAGTGTTCTTTTGTCTATTTGCCAGCATTTTTTTCAAAGTTAATGCACTGCTGCTACGTGGGAGATGTCTTACTTCATTTTGTACAACTCTAATGTGATTTTGCCATTGTCATTAAGATGAATTTATTTTATTTATGAGGGCTGTGATTTTAAATACCTAATGCTGTATGAAGTGACTTGTTTTGAAGGAATAAATGAAGTGAAAATATTGTTGTCTGAGCATATTTTGGGGTGAGGACAGAGGACCAGTGAACAGCTGCCACACTCAAGTTACATATTTATTACAAAAGCTAATGGACCACTGTTTTGGCGAGGGTATCAACACCTGCGATATCTCACTCTGTAGGTGGAATCTTAATGACTTTGACAGGAGAAACTGAAATGTTTCTTTTTGACACCACAAAGCATTTGAAATTTTCCTTCCTTGGCTCCAAATTTTCTGGTACGCAGTCAGCTACCGAAAGGTATAAAGTCATGTCTGTTGCTGAGTAATTGTGGGAAGGCTAAATGGTACCTTTTCGTTTATAATAGACTAAGATCTACGTGAACTTAGATCTGTTTGGATACTGCACCATCTCTGTGGGAGAACTCTAATCTTATTTGAAACAACACTGGAGTTACTAGAATTGACCAGAGTTTAAACTCTAACTTGAACTACTTATCCTTTCCTTCTCATTGAAGCTTAAAAATTCTGGAAGTGGAACCATGATGTAATCTAATCAATTTGTGCACAAGACACACTGGGGGTGGGGGGGAGTGGTCAGCATAAATCCAACCTAAGAATAAGTCAAGCCAAACCTCATTAAAAGGTCTGTGTGGGATCTCATGGGCTGTGTGATGGCAGCTTGTTGAACGATTAACAGTACCCATAAAGTAATGCTTCTTAAAATGTGCTCATCATATTACCTGGGAACTTGTTAGAAATGCAAATTCTCAGAAATCTGAAATAAATGAGGCCAACAATCTGTTCTGATTCTGATGCATGATAAAGTTTGAGAACAACCGTTACAACCACAGTTGTTTAAATGAGTCCGTATCAACTTCCAGAGACTGCTGATGACTTAGGTCAGTCCTATGTCCTTGGGCTCATGCAATCCCTTTTCATCCACTACTTAAAGACCGTTATTAAATTTACAGATAATATAAATCCAGAAGAGGGGCGCTTGGATGGCTCAGTTGGTTTAACGTCTTCCTTAGGCTCAGGCCATGATCCCAGGGTCCTGGGATGGAGCCCACGTGGGACTCTGCTCAGCAGGGAGCTTGCTTCTCCCTCTCCCTGCCACTCCCCCCTGCTCATGCTCTCTCTCTCTCTCTCTCTCTCTCTCATAAATAAAATCGTGTGTGTGTGTGTGTATCCAGAAGAGACTGATAGTACAATGAATGACAATTCAAAACTAAACAGGCTGAAAAACTGCAGGATTGAGTATTCATAAATGTGAAGCCCTGCCCTGAAGTTCTAAAACAGTCTGTTATGTGAGTCCAGCACAGGTAAAACCTGGCTCTGTAGTTGATGTGATGAAGAAATAGCAATAATATTTTAACTCGAAGTCGATCCCAACAGAGTGATGTGACTTGGGCTGCAGAAACAGTTGCATTTTAATAGTTAAAAGATCTAGAAAAAAAGGAAGCAGTAGTATTAATGTATACTGCCTTAGTCATGTTGCATTGGGGGTTTGGAGGAGGGTTTTACATGTGAAACATAATGAAAAACTTGTGAGACAGCCTCCTGCATTGTGAGAAATAGAGCTAAGAGTCATTAGGTCCCCGATATCTTGGAAATTTTGTTGCAAGGGCTAGTTATGAAATACATAGAAAGTTACAAAAAGAACTTCTTCCCTAGGGGAAAAACAATTTTTCTCTGTTTTGTTTTTTTCCTCTTTACCGTCCCATTAGTGTTCAGAAAGGAGGGACTTGTACTGTTATTTAGTAATCCAACAGAGGCTGCAGAGCAGGACTTCCCTACTTGGCAGTAGTATATACTGTGCTTATCTTACTATATCTCTAAGCCTCAAATGAGAGGTTCAGAATGGAAACGTAAGCATCTCAAGTACTTTTCCTATTTAAAAAATTTGTTCTAACAAGGATTGCCTTTGTCTCTGTTGTATTTATAGATAATTTTGAGGGTATTTATCTGATGGAATCAAGTGCCAGGGTATCATGAACATATTTCCCTAAGCTCACTAAAGTTCTGATTTCCCTATGTGTGAGTTAAAAAAAAAAAAAAAGTCAAGAATTCGTGAGCAGCAAGCCTAGAACAAATCCTTTCTCTGCTTTTGTGACTGCCTGTCTCTTAACTGCTTCTCTGCCTTTCTGTCCTCTAAAATTCCTTCTACACCAAGAAGAGTTTTCTGATCTTACTTGATGGCATTTCTCTGCATTCAACTGATGGGCTTCATTAGTGAATCTCAGGACATTAGAGCAGGTGCCACAGTGACTCGGCCATGTTCTAAAACCCTGCAACTGAAGAATTGCAGTGGGTTGAAAGCTGTGAATTTGAAGTCTGAAGCTTACTGAGGCTTACTTCAGTCATTGCTGAAGTCAAATACAAAGTATGGACAAAATTATTCCCGATAATCCCTTAACTGGCTCATAAAGTAGAGCATAGAGACATCAGCACAACAGTAAGTCCAGCAGAGCTAGTGTCAAAAGAGTTCATGCTCTCTCCTCCAGGACAGCTGAGTTCCCAACGTACAGCAAGGTTGGTTCACTACATCCCACCCATTGGTGGATCCCAGACTCCAATCCCTGATCCCCTGCTTATGGGAAGCTGTGAAAAGCACCGCTGAGCATCTCAGCCACTCATTCTGGAATAGAGAAATATCTCCAGGGGGAAAGTTGTCCCAAATGTTGTGTGCCCCATACCTGACTTCTATCCTCATCCTGTTCCCAGCCTGGCAATTCTTCAAATTCTTCACTATACTTTAAATCCCCACTGCTTCAGCAAGGGCAGTTTGTCTAAATTACCTAGTCCAATGTTACAGGGTATGGAAGTCCTCGGCAACACCTTTCACATGATAATCAAGAGACAGCTGCCATAAAATCTGTATTTTAAAAAAGGGGAAGGAGGAGGAGAAATCTTGGAAATATCAGGTATGAAGAAAATGATGTAATAATACAATTTTCTGTCATCAATGGTGGGGGGATGTAATAAGAATTTGTCAGTGTTTATTTTAAGTAGTCCAGAAGGAAGAAGCACTTTTTCAAGTAACCATGAATATTTCTAGCACAAGTTGTTTCAATTCTGTTGGATATTTATATTTAATTAAGTAGAAAATGTGTCCCTAATAGAATAAGAATAATTGCCTCTAGCCATACTACCCTGAACGCACCCAATCTCATCTGGAATAAGAGTAATTTTTTAGAGTCTATTATATAGGATATTTCACAAAATTACTCATCCTAATTGTGCATGGGACATTACACCTATTAGAATTCCAAACTTTCTTCTATTACGACCCAACTCTCTTGCATTGGAATTGATAAGTCTTTCTCTTAGGAATTTTATTGGCTTGAATTACTTCTCTTGGAGCTTGAATATTATGGAGTAAACTGATCAAGGTTTTAAACCAACAAAACTATGGAACACACTCTGAATTTTGTTGACCTTCTGCCAAAGTGACCCTTTCCATTAGATCCAGACTTTATGATCCAGCCTTATTTTTCTTAGTTTTAATCTCTAACAATGAAGACTGAGAAAATGACCTTGGATTTGGCTAGAAGCAGCTAAAGTCATAAATTATCTGTGATAAATTGTTAAGCGGTTTAACAAACCCTTATTGAGCTCTTTCTTGTGTGCTGTCAAATGCCTTAGGATTTGACAAGGATCGTCATCCATTCAGTAAGCACATTTGAATGCTAAGTTTCAGGAACTGCCCTAGATGCTGGGTATACATGGGTTGGGGGGACACAAACAATGCTAGTAAGAATTATAAATACAGGTGTTATGAGGAGAATAATGGGGGGGAGAGTCTAATTAAAAGTGGCGAATCTGGAAGGTCTTTTTGAGAAAGTGACTAAGTTGAAACCTGAAGCATGAATAGGAGTTAGTCATTTGAAGAGTAAGAGGAGCATTTCAAGTAAGGGGTATAGCATTTGCAAACCCTATATTATATGCAGGAGGAAATGAAACATTTTCCAGGCCAGTCTGGCCATAATGTGATAAACAGGACAAGAGGGACATTAGATGAAGTTTTTAGAAGTGAGCAAGGATCCAGATTTGCATCATCGATAAGCTATATTAAGCACTTACCTGAATACATACTCACCACGTTTTATTTGCCTTCATTTTATATGTGTCCCCAAATAGTTTGTCCATGAGGGCAGGGACCGTTCTCCCTTATTACCATTGTATTCTCAGCACCTAACAAAGTACTGGACACATAGTGGATATTCGTTACATATTTGGATGAATGAACATATGAATGAATGGAATCAATATGTAACGTAAGAATAAAGTTATCCTGGGGAGCCTGGGTGGCTCAGTTGTTTAAGTATCCAACTCTTGATTGCTGCTCAGGTCATGATCTCTGGGCTGTGAGATCGAGCCCTATGTCAGCCTCTGTGCTGGACATGGAGTCAGCTTTCTCTCCCCACAACTCACACTTTCTCTCTCTCTCTAAAAAATAAAAAATTAAGTAAAAATTAAAAGTAAAGTTATCCTAAGATAACAGGGAGGACATTATAGCATATTAAGGAAAGCGTCAAGTTCTTTCAACTGCTCTGTGGAGAATGTATTGAAGGGGGCAAGAATGGAAGTGGAGGACCAGTTAGCAGGAAGCTGCTGCAGTAACCTATTGAAGTGATGATGGCAATAATCATAATAGCATTTGTTGAGTGCTTACAATGTTGTGAGGATTTTTCACATATTATCTCATGTAATCTTCACAGTAACTCTATGAGATTTATTAAAAGGCATAAACTCAAAAGACAAAGAGATGGTGGTATAAAAAAATAGCAACAAAATTTTGGAAGCTAGCCAGAAATTGGATGACTATTAACTGACATAGCAGATTTGAAAAAGCTGATCCTGGGGCGCCTGGGTGGCTCAGTTATTAAGTGTCTGCTTTCGGCCCAGGGCGTGATCCCAGAGTCCTGGGATTGAGCCCCACCTCAGGCTCCCTGCTCTGCTGGGAAGTCTGCTTCTTCCTCTCCCACTCCCCCTGCTTGTGTTCCCTCTCTTGCTGGCTGTCCCTCTCTCTGTCAAATAAATAAATAAAATCTTTAAAAAAAAAAAAACAAAAGAAAAGAAAAGAAAAAGCTGATCCTAAGCCAGCAACCCTACTTATTCCATGGAGATTCCCATCAAAAATTTAACAATTGTTGGCATTAGTACCCCTGAAACAGGTGGGAAAAAAATCAGGAAGATGGGTGAAGAGCCTGGTTAAGAAACAGTAAGACCTCTCAGATCTTCTCTCCCACTCAGAGCAACTAAGAGCTTGCTTGCTATATCCCCTCTCCGGGTAAATAGCGTCTCTGTACTAAAGCTAAGGGGATGGAGTGATGTTTTTATACACTAGATGCTGAGAGCAATAACCTTCCTCTGCCACTGGGCTCCAAGAATGCCAGCTGCCAGAATTAAGCCCTCTAGGAAGGAATTTGGAAAACTCTTCTCTGAGGATTCCAAACAGACCATTTTGATACTAAAGATCCTGGCATCAAAGATTTTCCAACCAAATGGTCCTATGAGATCACTCTGTAGCAAAGTCTACAGTCAACAAGTCCCAGCAGTGCCTCAAAATTTAATTAGCTTTTTGTTGACAAATTCTTAAATTTGAGTGACTAGCCAAGAATCATCAGACATCTGATAATATTCTTTAATAAGAAATACATAAGCCAAAACAAACAGGAAAAGAAAAGTAACTTGGAGAAAATAGACTACAGAGGCAGAGAAACATTATATTTACATATCTATTCTTAAAGTAATAAGATTTTGCATCAATGAAACTGGAGAAAATGTCATAAAAATTCAGAGAACAAACGATAATTCTTGGAAATTGAAAATGCAATAGAAAGTTGTAGATAAATGTTAAGAAATCTCAGCAAAACAAAGAGGTTGAGGTCCAGGAGGTTGTCTGGTAACATCCAAATAACAGAAGTTCCCAAAAGAAACAACGACAAAGAGAGAGAGAGAGGAAATGTATAGTAGGAATTCATCGAAGAAAATAATTCAAGAAAATACCCCAGAACTGAATGTCATGAGTTTCCAGACTGGATTTACTGAGTACCCAGAATATACACTCACTCAAAAATACATCATTATGAAAACTCAGAATACGGAAAACAAAGAGAAAGCCTTAAATTTAGAATCACAGATGCTTTGGGCTTTGCAATAGCAGCACTGAAAGCTAGCAGACATTAATCTAAAAGTCTATACCCTGACAAACTATCAATCAAATGTGTGGCTAGAATATTGACACTTCAGAAATGTATGATCTTATGCTCTTTCTCAGGAAACTACTGGAAAACATGTTTTACCAAAGTGAGAGCTAACTCAGGAAAGAGGAAGATATGAGATCCAGTTAATCCAACAAAAGAAAGAGGTGGAAGGATTTTTCCCAGTAGGATGATGAAGACAGATACGAAAATGACAGCCATGCAACAGGCTAGAGATAAACCTATCCAGATGGAAGTAAATCAGAATGCTCTGGAAAATGTTTCTTCACGATGAAACTCATGGTATACTACTATATTTGAAAATATTGAGAGGACACCTACACAGTGGGCAAGAATGGAAGGACAAAAAAGATAGGTAGAAAAGGAAAAGTAAACAGTATATCTCAGAGCCCACCTGTCAAAAGCATTTATTGACATGAAGAAGCAGAGAATCAAACCAGACAGTTTGGCTCCAGAAACACTACACTTAAGTGTTGTATATTCGAATGCTGATGGGCATTTTTATTTTTGTAACTTTTTAAAAAGATTTTATTTATTTGATAGAGAGAGACGAGAGAAAGAGCACAAGCAGGGGGAAGGAGCAGAGGGAGAGGGAAAAGCAGACTTCCTACTGAGCAGGGAGCCCGACACGGGGCTCCATGATCCCAGGTCCCTGAGATCATGACCTGAGCTGAAGGCAGACGCTTAACTGACTGAGTCACCTGGGAACCCCCTGATGGGCATTACTTTAGTAGAAAGGTCAAAAAGATGATGTAAGAGGGGCGCCTGGGTGGCACAGTCCTTAAGCGTCTGCCTTCGGCTCAGGGCGTGATCCCGGTGCTCTGGGATGGAGACCCACATCAGGCTCCTCCACTGGGAGCCTGTTTCTTCCTCTCCCACTCCCCCTGCTTGTGTTCCTTCTCTCACTGGCTGTGTCTCTCTGTCAAATAAATAAATAAAATCTTAAAAAAAAAAAAAGATGATGTAAGAGAGAGGAATGCAAGGATAGAGTTTGTGAGATGAGATCCAGAGCACACACGGATGATGGGGCTTTATCAGAAAAACATCTTCTTTGTTATACCAAAAGAGAAGAAGAAAATGGGTGCAAAGGAAAGCAGGTTTGTAAATGTGATGGGAATGGGAAGACACAGGGTAACAGTATGTCAAAAGACAATATATAGAAAAAATAATAAGCAAAATTGTGGCAGTAAATGACTTGTCTACCAAAACGATCTCCAAAAATGAAGTTTTTAGGGCAATTTTCTTTAGTAAAGGACTTCCGCTGCCAAAAAGTTCATCATCAGTTTTGGCATTACTGTAAAACAACTATAATACAATAGAGGAGTTATATTCAGAAATATCTGATGTTCTTCATGAATTCAAATTTTACAGGGAGAAAAAGAGGACAGTTACGTCCTAGTGTATTAAATTCAGAGATGTATATGCGTATTAGGAGACTACAGTGAAGAAGTACCTACCATTCCATTCCAAAAGAAGGAGGTACTTGAGTTGAAACTTGAAAGAAGGATAAGACTAAGCCAGGAGGGCATCATAGGAATGGGTGCAAGCAGAGGGTATAGCATGTGCAAAGGCCCAGAAACATGAAAGCATGGCAGTTTCAGAAACATTAGATGTGACTGTAATAAACAATATGGATGAATATGTGAGAGGAGAAACATGTAGGGCCTTCTTATGAAGGTCTTTCTATGTCACGTGGGGACTTTGAATTTAATCCTGAATGCTATGAAAATGCATCAAAGTACTGAGAGGATCGACAACTCAGATAATCTATAAATGCATCTATAAAATGGAAGATGTGAAACAAGACTTTCCTGTACTCTCTTCACATCTTCAATGGTCCATGATCCCATAACTAGTGGAGTCCTGAAGCAGAATAGAGAGGAGGAAGAGCTGGAATAATCTCACAGGAGATAGGGGAGGATTGCTATGAAACACGGAGTCAGGGTGAGAATATGGCAATGCAATTAGCTGGCATGGGGAAAGGGAAATGGGGACATGTTTGGGGTGGGCGGGACAAGATGAGCTCAATTTTGAACATGTTAGGATTTGGCATTACTTACAAAACTCTCTGATCCTAATAGAAGGTCTCAGATCTCAAATTTTCATTAGCACTAGAAGGCAAAGGACTGCTGAATCCTTCAAATTTCCGTGGTAGGTGGGCCAAAGAGACACTGATCTCAGGAAAGAAAGAAAAAAAATCTACTACCAAGAACTACTTAATGACTAATTTCAGAATTTCTTCATCCAAACCCACTTAATTACACCCTTTAGTTCCCCTCTAATTATTTTAGGTTTAACACTAACACCACTTTGGTGAGAACTTGGTGATCTATTTGATGTCTTCATATGGCCTATCAATTCCATGGTTATAGCCAGATTATCATCACCCTCATCTGAATCCTTCCCTTCCCTAGCTGTTTTCAAAGCAAGCTCTTGCTACTAGTTGAGAAATAAAACCTCCCCTTTCCCTGATACTTTGGAAAAACACTCAGACCCAGCATATAGGATCGTGCTCAATACCGTGAACATAGTGGGCGCCCCTTGTTTCTTAAGGGTGGTGACAACGTATGTTCAAAGTCCCTTCATCTTTCCTTTGGAGAGGAAAAGGAAAAGAAAGACACTGGATGTGACTGAATATGAATGAATAAGTATCATGAATGGTTAGAATGGAGGTCTACAGCTATTTTACAGAGAGCTCAACTTTATAAGGGACCAAAAGATGAAAGATTAACCAATGATTGTGGTACATTTTGGTTTTAAAGTAGTGTGTGCGCGTGTGTGTGTGTGTGTGTAGGAAAAATGCTCTTGGGTAGGGGAAATGAGATGCCTCAGTAGGACGGTGTACTGTGGAAGGAAACCATACGCTAGCCTCTGTCAGTCAAGGAGATGACTTTACCACAACAGCGTACAGGATGGAGAAGGAGGGAGGACATAGATGAGTCAGGTGAACTGGACTGTAATTAGTTGTCACAGTCAGGTCATCAAGCAGGAATGCATATACAAAAAGCGATGACACTTTCCTCCTCCTATGATGACCTACATCAACGGTGGAGCCTTAGTCTTTCAAGTGTTTCTGATTTTGGAAGACCTGTCTTTCCCCTAGTCCACGCCTCCTTTCCAATTCTCTTGGAACCTTTAGGAACTTGTTTTTCCAAGCAAAAACAAAAAAAGCAAAGCAAAAAAGATCCCAGGGTAAAACATTTAAAGATATGGAGAATGAAGAACATCATTTCAGGATAGTGGTTCCTTTCAGTGTATGTGTGTTTTGAGGAGGTAGGAGGGAAGGGAGGGGAAAAGCTTGTAAGTAACTTCAACTGTAATGTTTCATTTCTTCAACTGGGTTTTGGTACATTGGTGTTTGTTATGCCAGGGTATCTGAGATATTTCATCATTTTCAATAAGAGACGTATGTCTAAAAGGATAGAGAGGGACAGAACAATCATTTTGTCTATGTCCCTAGTTCTGCCTGTGAAAAGATAGGAGCCCTTCCTGATTATACTAATTTTATTATAAACTGAAAAACTGTTGCTTGTTCACAAACAAAACTGTGCCCACTATCATCTTTGAAGTTAATGCTCATAAGTCAAATTCATTTTTCCAGCAAATGTTCAAATCGCACACCTACAAAGCTGGATCAACTTCAGTGATTCCATCCATAGGTGTAACTCTAGTTGCACTGAACTCCTGCTGATGTGGCTGGAGGGGCCTTTCCTGTTTTGTTACAACTATGACATCAAACATCTTTGAGTGACACACCACCAAGAGAGGTTACCACCCTTCAATGCTCAGTCAGCTTATTACCTATATGCTGCTGATAGGGTACTTGGTTATCCCAGGCTTCCTCCTTCCTCCTCATGAGTCCTGCCCCATTTCTTCTCTGTCTTGGCTCCAGGATCACTGCACTTCATATTTCCTACCCAACCGTGATCACAGGAAGAGAAAAGATGAAAAGCATGTGTCATCTTGTTAATTGAGATGAATAGCTGAGATGGGAAAGGATTAATCTAATTGTTAGAATTAGACCTGCAAATTACCTGTGTATTTCACATTTCCAACTTGGGAATTTCTCCAAAACAGGGGCGGCCTGGCATCATACTAAGCATGGCAAGCTTGACGTCATACTGCTCTGCTACCTCCTAGCTAGTGATCTTGTCCAAGTTATTTCACCTCCCTGTAAAATTTGTGTATTAATAGTGCCTGCCTTTTAAAGTTGAAATAAAGATTAAATGAAATGATGCATAAAAATGCTTAGCACAGCATAATGCCTAGTACACAGCAAGAGCTCAATAAATGTTGGTGATTATTATGTGCTTTGATTTTAGTTTTTCTTCCTGCCCTTTCAGGTCTCAAGGATAACCTCTACCCAGGACAACCCAGCTTCCAGGCAAAAGTCCTATCTGGTAAAAGTGGCCTCCATACCTGGAAAGCGGTTTTTTTTCTGAAAGCAAGGATTTCTTCCACCTACTCCCTTCTCTCTACCCCCTTCTGGTTGTTTTAACAGCAGATGCAAAGAGCCTGCCTATGGAAGGAGACAGGTTGCTACACTGGTTGGGAGCTTATTTTGTTTTTATGTCTTCATATTCATTGCTATCTTCCAGGAACAGCTAAAAGAGACCAGAGACCCAAATGACAGCATGCATGTTCCCTCCTTTGAGGCTGTCCAGTCACTTTTTCATCAGCTTGGAGGCCTCTTGGGGAAGAAAATGGTTTCATGCCCCCCAGAAATGAATGAGGTTAAGAAGGTCATCGCCAAGCAGTGGGGCAAGGGTGTCTCAGCTCCGGCGGGCGTGGACACCTTTTCCAGCAGTCCTGAGTAGAGGTGCTAGTAGTAAGAGCTGCGAGGAAAAGGTCGAGGTCGAAAGTGCTTCTGAGCAGCTAGAAAAGCTACTAACAAAACTGGCCACAGTGGATCTTAACTTAGAGAATTCAGGGGAATACTTACTTCAAGTAAAGGAAAGCAGCTCTAGATAGAAAATCAAGTTTCAAATAGACAAAAAGAAAAGCATACTGCCTGTCTGTGTTTCTTCATACTGAAAATTTTAAATAATATCTTTTGCCTACTCCCTTCCTGCCAACTCTCCTCTTCCAGTCTGAGCCCAAATGTGTCTCTTCTTCCAGCCCTCCTATTTCTCTCTCTCTCTTTTTTCTTTTCTTTATTGGCTCTAACCAGGGGAAGGGGAGGGCAAGAGATGATTGGCTACATGAGAGCAGCCCCGCCCTGCCCACTCCCCCACCCCCCGAAGCATTTACCTGTCCAGGTAAGTCTGGAGGAGGTCAAAAGAAGAAAACAGTGGAAGGCAGGGAAGGAGTCTCTGTCTCCGTCTCTGCCCTTTGACATAAACGGGTGTTTCTTTCCTCTCTGCAGCCCCTCATCCAGGGAAGGTGAGNCCTGCAGAAACAGCTGGAATGAGAAGTAGGGAGGGAAGGCTGGGATTGGCTGTGAGTCAGTGGCAGGGTGGGGTGGGGCCGCACAGATGAAGCATTTACCTGTCCAGGTAAGTCTGGAGGAGGTCAAAAGAAGAAAACAGTGGAAGGCAGGGAAGGAGTCTCTGTCTCCGTTTCTGCCCTTTGACATAAACGGGTGTTTCTTTCCTCTCTGCAGCCCCTCATCCAGGGAAGGTGAGTTAATGACTAACCAGCTATTGCTTATTCTGCAGCAAGAAGGGGTGCTTCGTGGGAAGTCGGAGCCACAGGGTAGTGGGGAGCCCTGTGCACCCCAGCCAGGAGGCTTTCCTTTCTGTTCCTCAACTCTGTGAACCCAGTCTGGGGTCAGAGCAGGCTGATGGCTTCTGAAGATCGGAATGTTGTTGTGGAGACCAGGGCTGGGATGCACATTTGTTTCATCTGCCTATTTCGGTTGGATAAGCGTATCTTACAGACAAGAAGAAAATAACGTAGTTTTGTTTTGGAAATTTCCATCTCTGAGCAATCGAAATTGAGTTGTGATTTTGGAAAGGAATTGTTAGAGTACAGGGAGTCAAAATGGGGGATCACCCAGGGGAGAAAAGTGCCTTAGTTTCTCCATTGCATTTCTAACAGGAAATTTTCCCCTGGCTTTATCAACTCAGTGTCTATCTTTATTTAAATAAAGGGTGCAGTGTGTGTGTGTTCAGTAATGGTACCGTGATAATGAGCTCTCTGTGGACAAGCATGGAGGGTATGAGCTGTGCTGGGTTGTTTGTAAGGGGATGTGAGGCTCAGAAAACTCCAACTCAGACTGCCAGTTCATCTTTGGAAAACCCACGGATAATCTAGTTGCAAAGTTGAATTTATTTGGCTTCAACTCAGTTAATGTTCTGACTTTGCCTGCTGTTAGACACAGAGATTGGCAAACAGCCACTCGCTGGGCTGTGCCGGGACCCAACCCACATTAGGATTTCACGGTCGTACCTCGAAACTGGTAGGAGTTCTCAGTGGGGCTCTGGCCAAAGTAGGGTGGCAGAGTCCACAGAAGAACCAGACCACTGTGGTGGCTTGGCTCTGTTTTCCTCCAGGTGTTCCCAGCTGAGAGTATGCGTGGCCAGATTACCTGCCCAAGGAAGCTGGATGTCGAAGTCAATTCAGAGTAGCAAGTCAGGGTAGCTCAGTGGGTTAAGCAGCTGCCTTCAGCTGAGGTCAGAGTAGCAAGTCAGCCCTCCATTATCCACTTTGGGCAGGTGGGTGTTAAGTTAGGTGGTCCCTAACTTCACCTCTTTTCCTCTTGCCACAGGAAAAAGCGAAGTGGGAAGACCCCCATGCCAGGCTCCCAGGGCCTGGCACCCGCCAGCCCTGAGCAAATGTGCTGGGTCTCCAGTCCTGGCAACTGCATTTCTCAGTTTTAGCTGAGCCCACACCACTGAACCAGCCCACCAAACTCACTGACTGAGGGCTGCCATCCATGGTGAACTTGTCAGTGATAAGATAACCTGCAGTGTCAAACAAAGCTCTTCTGTGCAGAAGAGAGGTCGATGTACCCTTTGCCTCAAACCTGTGAAACAGATTATAACGTTAATCATCATGCCCGATGACATGATCTTCAGGGACCCCATCATGCCCCTCCACGTGCTCATGGAGAAGCCTGTACGCGCAGTGCAACCTTTAGTCCTCCCGGCAGTTTTCTCAGGATGTTCCCCAGCCCGAGGCGTATTTCTGGATAGTCAGCAAAGAAAGACACGTGGTCTAAGAGAAATAGGGAGTCTCTTCGACTAGTGGGGAGAGAAGATGAACTCTTGAAAGATATAGGGGTGGGCTCATGGGACGAGGGCGACAAGGGGGCCTTGGGCCTGCTTAGAAGGTACGGAGAGGCCAAACAGGAATGGGACTGGAGCCCTGCGCGCCCCTCCCCCACCCATGCCAGCGCTCCACATGTTCTCTATTTACTCTCCTCTAAGACTTGGCTGGTTTCAGTGGCGTAGTTAATGTTTAATGTGCTCTTGCACGGGTGGCGCTGACTATAGGCTGCGCATATTTCATAACCCATTTCCGTCTCCCCTCCAATCCCCCCAAAGAGGTCAAGGGTTAAAAGATACCAAACTCTCACCTTGAGTGTTTTGCTTGTTTCTCAGGCTTCTTATCAGGTAGGAATCCCTCAGTTTTCGATGACTGCCCTGAAAGAGTCCCCAAGTTTCAAGATTGTAAAGATGTGGAAGGAAATGCAGCATCCAGGTCAGGCTGAAGTGACGAGGGAGAGTGGAAGGGCGGGGCGAAGAGAGGGGACTCTTAGGGTTCCGACTCTTTGGGTCAGAAAATGAGGCCTGGAGATAAGATGCAAAGGCCCGAGAGCTCATTCGGCCTTGGTTTCGGGTTCAGATTCCACTCTTCAGGGACCCCATCATGCCCGATGACGTGATCTTCAGTGGCAGTGGCGTTTGGTGTCATTTGTTTATTCTGGAAATCTCTGTCGTGGGGGCAAGAAGCTGGCCTGGAAGCATAAAGCAGAATAGATGATTTTGAGGGTTTAAGGTGTGAAGTAGACGGAGAAGGGTGATGTTAGGGCTTTTAGTGTTTCGTCAGGGGTGCCCAGTGAGCCTTCTTTAGGTCCATGGCCCTCTTGCATCCCTGGAGGGGCCGGGATCCACAGGCGGCCCTGCCTATGCCGTTATAGTCATCCCCTGCTCCCATGTGGAAGGGGAAGTGGAAGGAGCCCCGGATTTCTCATCTGTCAGAGAAGAAAATACCGCACCTTGCCTTAATTATCAGGCTATTTTGAAGATCTCATTAGCATATCTGAAAGCACTGTATTTTTTAAAAATATTTTATTTATTTATTTGACAGCACAGGCAGGGGTAGGGGCAGAGGGAGAGGGAGAAGGAGACTCCCCATTGAGCAGGGAGCCCCATGTGGGGTTCAATCCCAGGACCCTGGGATCATGACTTGAGCCAAAGGCAGACGATTAACCAACTGAGCCACCCAAGTGCCCTTGAGAGCACTTTATAAGCAACACGTGGGATGTGTTTTTGAAGCAACGCTGTTCATATTGTTTCTCTCTCTTCCAGCTACTTAGTTCCAAAATGTGAGTGTGATAGGGTCCAGGGAGGTAGGAAAGGCTAGCAAGCTGCTATACAGTCTGAAGGGTCCTTAGAAGAACAAGGGTAGTAATTGTCTTTGAAAAGAAGAGGCAACATCTGGTCACCCATTCACAGAGAATATTATATTAACTACAGTGATTAGTACAGTGTTAATAATTAATAATTACAATTTTACAGAAAATTTTTAAGAAAACTAGAGCCAAAAACTAGACCCTTGGATTTATACTGACTGCTTGGAAGCAATGCCTTTGTCTTATAAGTTTTGCTTGCCCCATGCCTCTTAGGTGCTCATAAATGTTAGTTTAACTGAAGCATTGTCCCAATTCCATTGAGCCATATATCCTCAGGGAAACAAAATACATAAGAGTTTATAGTAATAGGGTAAAAGCCAAAAAAAAAAAAAAAAAAGAGGCCTTTCGACAGCTTAATAGTTACTAGAACAGATGACAAGTTTATTTGTCCAGCATTTTTTGAGTGCCTTCTGTGTGCCTAGGCTTATGAGAAATGGATCTCTTTGGCTGTAATGGCCTCAACCCTACAGAATGTTAAGAATGAGTTAGTACATTCTGGATCTAGACAGTCATGAATGGAGCGGATAGCTGAGGTGACTGAACTCCAAC
>NC_048225.1:96860395-96905309 GCF_002007445.2 Ailuropoda melanoleuca
GAAGGTACGGAGAGGCCAAACAGGAATGGGGCTGGAGCCCTGCGCGCCCCTCCCCCACCCATGCCAGCGCTCCACATGTTCTCTATTTACTCTCCTCTAAGACTTGGCTGGTTTCAGTGGCGTAGTTAATGTTTAATGTGCTCTTGCACGGGTGGCGCTGACTATAGGCTGCGCATATTTCATAACCCATTTCCGTCTCCCCTCCAATCCCCCCAAAGAGGTCAAGGGTTAAAAGATACCAAACTCTCACCTTGAGTGTTTTGCTTGTTTCTCAGGCTTCTTATCAGGTAGGAATCCCTCAGTTTTCGATGACTGCCCTGAAAGAGTCCCCAAGTTTCAAGATTGTAAAGATGTGGAAGGAAATGCAGCATCCAGGTCAGGCTGAAGTGACGAGGGAGAGTGGAAGGGCGGGGCGAAGAGAGGGGACTCTTAGGGTTCCGACTCTTTGGGTCAGAAAATGAGGCCTGGAGATAAGATGCAAAGGCCCGAGAGCTCATTCGGCCTTGGTTTCGGGTTCAGATTCCACTCTTCAGGGACCCCATCATGCCCGATGACGTGATCTTCAGTGGCAGTGGCGTTTGGTGTCATTTGTTTATTCTGGAAATCTCTGTCGTGGGGGCAAGAAGCTGGCCTGGAAGCATAAAGCAGAATAGATGATTTTGAGGGTTTAAGGTGTGAAGTAGACGGAGAAGGGTGATGTTAGGGCTTTTAGTGTTTCGTCAGGGGTGCCCAGTGAGCCTTCTTTAGGTCCATGGCCCTCTTGCATCCCTGGAGGGGCCGGGATCCACAGGCGGCCCTGCCTATGCCGTTATAGTCATCCCCTGCTCCCATGTGGAAGGGGAAGTGGAAGGAGCCCCGGATTTCTCATCTGTCAGAGAAGAAAATACCGCACCTTGCCTTAATTATCAGGCTATTTTGAAGATCTCATTAGCATATCTGAAAGCACTGTATTTTTTAAAAATATTTTATTTATTTATTTGACAGCACAGGCAGGGGTAGGGGCAGAGGGAGAGGGAGAAGGAGACTCCCCATTGAGCAGGGAGCCCCATGTGGGGTTCAATCCCAGGACCCTGGGATCATGACTTGAGCCAAAGGCAGACGATTAACCAACTGAGCCACCCAAGTGCCCTTGAGAGCACTTTATAAGCAACACGTGGGATGTGTTTTTGAAGCAGCGCTGTTCATATTGTTTCTCTCTCTTCCAGCTACTTAGTTCCAAAATGTGAGTGTGATAGGGTCCAGGGAGGTAGGAAAGGCTAGCAAGCTGCTATACAGTCTGAAGGGTCCTTAGAAGAACAAGGGTAGTAATTGTCTTTGAAAAGAAGAGGCAACATCTGGTCACCCATTCACAGAGAATATTATATTAACTACAGTGATTAGTACAGTGTTAATAATTAATAATTACAATTTTACAGAAAATTTTTAAGAAAACTAGAGCCAAAAACTAGACCCTTGGATTTATACTGACTGCTTGGAAGCAATGCCTTTGTCTTATAAGTTTTGCTTGCCCCATGCCTCTTAGGTGCTCATAAATGTTAGTTTAACTGAAGCATTGTCCCAATTCCATTGAGCCATATATCCTCAGGGAAACAAAATACATAAGAGTTTATAGTAATAGGGTAAAAGCCAAAAAAAAAAAAAAAAAGAGGCCTTTCGACAGCTTAATAGTTACTAGAACAGATGACAAGTTTATTTGTCCAGCATTTTTTGAGTGCCTTCTGTGTGCCTAGGCTTATGAGAAATGGATCTCTTTGGCTGTAATGGCCTCAACCCTACAGAATGTTAAGAATGAGTTAGTACATTCTGGATCTAGACAGTCATGAATGGAGCGGATAGCTGAGGTGACTGAACTCCAACTACATGATTTCTCATGTTTCTGTTTCTTTGGAGTTCTGGGGATTGGGAAAGTAACCTCATGAAGAAACCTGAAGGACTACCTTGCCCACTGTTGAGGCTGGGCTTCTTTGGCATTTCTGTCCCCTCTGGTCCCATCTCTAGCTCCTGAGAGGGTCTGGACTCTTACGAACTCCATGTGCCTGGCTCATTGGGATTTTTTCCACTTCTTTCCTCATTGTCCTGCCCCTCCCTACCTGTCCCACTTGCAGGCCTCCTCCGGAGCAGGAGAGGAGCTCCATGAGGCCACATGCTTGTCGGCTCTACAGGGCTGGCAGGCTGACTCACCCAGCACAGCCCAAACCTGACTTGGCACTGGAAGCAGTTATTGGCAGAGCCCAAAGGGACAACCTCTCTGGGATCCAAACACCAGGTCCCAAGATCTCAAATAGAGCACATTTTTCCTAGGACATTTTTCCTAGTATTGGGAGGGTAGGAAAGGTGGTTAAAAATTCAGCATGGTGTCACAGGAAAAAGACAGACTCAGAACCAGGCAAACTGGATTCCGATTCTAGCTCTCCCCAAACTCTCAATTTGACCTTGCAACTGTCTTTTACACTTAATTCCTCCAGGATTTCATTTTAACATAGGAGAGTCACCTCCGGCCTTTCCAGACCTTGAGATTTTCAGAAGGAAGATGGTACTGCCTTCCTTTGCTGTTACCACTGGTACAGTGAATTTGAAACGTTTTTTTCCCCTGAGAGCTGGAGTCAGGAGGAAGCTACGCAGGTCATTTCTCTTGTTCATTTGACAAAGGTTAGGAAACCTCACGGGAAATAAGCACAACATCAGAGGGGTGGTGCGCAAGAGGGAAACTGGGTTTGTGTCGGCCTCTGGGCTCTGGGCTCCCGTGTGGGCCTCCCAGACCAGGGAGGTGATTGATGGTGGCTGTTGGGGGGGGGGGTGTTGGGTCACAGTTACTGCACAGTGTGTTTTATGTGGAATATATCAGTATATATTCGTGACAACCCTATGTGGTTGGTATTTATTGAGGGCCCTGTTCCTTCTCTTCCATTGAACCCAAAACCTTCTTTTCTAAACTCTTGTTGCCTTATTCAATTTATTTTGATCCTAGATGAATCTTGTCTTTTTCTTATTACAAGAGCACCATTAGTTCTTATCTTCATTATTTACTACCAACTAAGCTGTGCCATTTAACCCTACATTCGCCCGCTTGCTTTAACGAGAAAAATCGAGTCAAGGAGTAATTTGCCTCAAGTCATATAACCGGAAATGGTGGAAGTGGGATTTGAATCCAGATCTGACTACCTCCAGAACCCATGCTATTGGCCCCTTACTATTTATTATTGTTCGTAGTAATGGAAATGTAGGGTAAGCCCCCTGATTCAGAGAGAGAAGGCCACTAGGAGACGTGATGGAATCTCCCTTCCGACTAGAATGCTACCCCGCCCCCCGCCCCGCCCTCCCCACCTCCGCGAAGTCCACCCTCCTGCATGTGTCCGAGCCCACTTCTGTGTCCTTCCACGCAGGCTGGGAGGTTTGGGGGACGGCTGTCCACGGCCCCTTCCAGCTCTCTGCTTGCTTGGCGTCCCTGCCGCCACGCTGCTCCAGGGCCCGGGCAGAGCCTTGCCAGAGAGCCTCAGCTCGGCTCACACGTGGCTTCGATTCTTCTCTTTTCAGGCCCGGCTTGGGACATTCTCCACTTCCCTTCGCTTCCCCTCTGGGAGCCCCTTTCACCGCCCCCCGCACCTTGCTTCGGGCGATGCCCCAGAGCGAGCTGTGGCCAGCGGGGCCCGGCTCGGAACCCGCGACCCGCATCGGCAGCTGTGACAGCATCATGAGCACCACGTCCACCCGCTCTGGATCTGTACGTACCCTCAGCGCTGCGGCCTGGCCGGCTCTCTGCACGCCTGCCCCTCCCCACCCTGCCCTGCCCACCGCCGGCCTCACCGCTCCTCCGCTTTCGTCTGCCTCGTCAGGGAGTGAATCACACCAGTTGGCATTTCTGCCTCTGAGTCACCCTGGTTTTCTAGAGAATGGGGTGGGACCGCCCCAAAGAGCAGGAGGGCGGATGAGACTTGCTCCCGGTTTTCATTCACTGGGGGCTAAGCCGAGGTGAGAGCGAGGGCCGGGGATCTGAGGTCCTGGCGGAAAGGATGGATGGTTGATCCCGGGAGCGCTGGTATCCCCGAAGTCCCCTGCAGCAGGCTGCATTCCTTTCACAAAGATCAAAGAGAACAGAGTAATTAGGAGCCTGGGTTCTGGAGCCAAGCAGGTCTGAATTCTCTACCAATAAGCCAAATGGCCTTGGGCAAATTACTTAATTTCTGTAAGCTTCAGTCTCCTCAGTTTTAGGGTGGGGCTAATGTAAACGCTGAATTCGTAGGGTTCTCCGGGAGAATACACGACTTGCATATAAAGCACTTAGCACATGCGTCTATGTAGAAAAGGAATAGCCTATCTGTATGAGCAGAGATGGAGAATCTTCCAAAGTCATTGTGCTTCACAGTGAGTGCCGTGTGGTAAATTGTAATTTTTCTGGGAATGAATTTGAATCTCAGTTGCTGTAAGGCCGGTGTGAAAGAGTGTAGTCCCCCGTCCTCCGAGTGTAAGCATTCCTTTGTTCTTGGTGTCCATCACATACATAATAACCCTTGAGAATTTATACTTTATTGCTTTATAACCTATACAGGTACTTGGAAATTTAAGGATTATAAAGATCTCTACCAAATGTCAAGGATGTTTAATATAGTCCGTGAGTTTTGATATGTAAAAATTGAGTAGGGAAAGCAGCACACTCACACACACACACACACACATACACACACACACACACACACTCCAAAGTGCAGACAATTTGTATATCATTTCTTTTTTACCTGAGATGATGGGAACCCAGAGACATCTTTCTGTTTCTGTTAGGTTGAGGCCAACATGAGCAGTTATGGACACAGAACGTGGCTGAGATTAAAGTATATCATCCACAAAGGAGAAGTTCAGAGTTGGCTTCTCTTTGGCAAGGCTATTTTAGGAAGTAAAGGGCAGTAAAGAAGACTTTGTTCAGGGAGCCCCTGGAATTGACCTCAGGGCTTCCAAGGGCTATAGGTGGGGCTTCCTTTGACATGTAAGCCTCCCTTTTGTGCCAGGGGAACTGATAGGGTTATTCCAACAACCATCTCCCATGGTATATTTAGAGCTGTCTCAAAATCTTCCCCAGCCATGTAAATGGGTCTGGAGAATATATAACTCTGAAATATCTCAAGTATTAGGAAGAGAGTTGAGATACATGCCAGGAAGGGACTCAAGCCAAATTTCTTACATTTTCATTTGCCCTTTTGGTTTTCCCTTCAACCTTCAGCTTTAGAGAGTGGCTATTCTCTGGATCTTGCCGGCCTTGTAGAACACAAGCAATAACCATTTAAAATGGCCATAACACTTTTTTCCAAGTATCCCATGTGCTTTTTCATCATGACAATTATTTACTTCAATATCTACTTGATATTTCACACTAAGTTGCTTTCTCCTCCTCTCATACCCATCCAGTCTCTCCCCCCTCCCCCCTTCAAGTTAATATTTGCTTAAAAAACACACACTTATTTGAATGTTAGCCAGAACCAAATGCCATCAAGAAAGTAAATACACAAAGGAAAAAATCCTGTATGGAATGCATTTCAAAGTCAAGTGTAAATTATTTAGTAAATGTATCTGTGGTTTGTCATACCACTGTTCTCATTGGCCTGACAGCCAGTGGTTGGCTGCGGTTTCTTGTTTGTCCTCGTACTGTCCTTGACATACCAGATCAAATATGCAAAAGTCCTTTGAAAAGTTAAAAACAATACCATTCAGGTTTAAGGTCAAATCATTTTGTTGTCCATATAATTTAGGACTAAGTCGGAGACACACAAAGTGAAAATGCTTGACACCGTCCACACAGAGGAATTGGAATTAGAACCTGGGACTGCTTCTGATCCTGTCCCCCTCATCCTTCCACCCAGGACTGGGCCAAAAAGGTCATTGCCATCTAGCTGCCCAGCCCTGGGTGCTTGCGGGCCAACAGCTCGGCAGCCTCTGCCCTGTCCATGCCTGCAATTTCAGGAAGCAATTCCCGCACGTTTGCAGAGAAGCCTCTCGGAAGGGTTTCCAGCTCTTCAGCATTCCTTCAGGACCCAGGGTGGTTCTCAGCCCCACCAGTTTCTGTGGAGCTCCCTCTCACAGCTCCCTCTCCCTCTCTGTCCTCCACGCCTCATTCCAGAGTGACAGCAGCTACGACTTCCTGTCCGCTGAAGAGAAAGAGTGTCTGCTCTTCCTGGAGGAGACCATCGGCTCACTGGACACTGAGGCTGACAGTGGACTGTCTACTGACGAGTCTGAGCAAGACGCAGCTCCCCAAGGTCCCCGAGCACTGCCCATAACCCAGCCTGCTCCCCCGGGTAAGAGAGACCGTCTGGGGCGGCACCTCTCGCAAACCCAGAAAACCAGGACATCTTTATGGCTGCCCTGCACCTTGTTTGCCCTCTGCTCTAAGGGTCACGGACAGAAGGAACAACAGCCCTCCTCTCCGTGCTTCTGGCTACAATTAAGGCCTTGTCCTGGAGAGGAGAAGGAACTGCTGACAAACCAACTTCCTCTGTCTTTCTATAAAGTATCAGAGGCCTGGGAGGGAAAAGAGTTTGACCAGCTCCCCCCATTCTCTCACACTGAAATTCTGAACAGACATGACCGCAGAAGTGGGGGAGGGACTCGGGGAGTCGTGAGTGGTTGCTCTGGGGACACTAAGTGAGTCTGGAGAGCTAATCTGGATGATCCAGGAGGCTCAGGTTGCAAGAGATAAGAGGGAAGGGCTCCCTTAGCTTCAGTGGCTGGCACCTCGAGGCTCTCGTGAGAGAGTGTGGAAAGCCAGTGGTATTGAGGCTCCGGAGAAGGGGAACAGGATGACACACAGTGTGGCCATATATCCCAGAGCGAGGGGGGTACTTCACTCCTGGGGACAGCCCCACTGGTATCGGGACTGCAGCCATGTATTCTTTCATTTAGCAAAGATTGGTTGACAGTGTATTAGACCCTCTGTGGAGATAGAGCAGTAAATGGGGGCAAGGACTTCACTGCTCCCTGAGACTGATTCCCTGGCGCAGTGGGCCTGGTGCACCTGCCCAGCTTGCTGGAAGGAAGAGCCCATGTCACCCTCGGGTGTGGGGACAGCTGTGGCATCACAGAAGCATTCAGGTGCTTATAGAAAGTGAAGGTGGGGTCACGTGGGGGGCTCAGTCGGTTAACATCTGCCTTCGGCTCAGGTCAGGATCCCAGGGCCCTGGATCAAGACCCATGTCTGGCTTCCTGCTCAATGGGGAGTCTGTTTTTCCCTCTCCCTCTGCCTCTCCCCCTGGCTCATGCTCTCTCCCTCCTCTCAAATAAATAAATAAAATCTTAGAAAAGAAAAAGAAAAAAGAAAGTGAAGGTGGAGGAAGGCAGAAGTGTGGTCAAATCAAGAGCACATCGGCTGTCGATGCTGTTCATGTTCAGGGCTTCCCCTGGACTCTGTAGCTGGGCGCCCCGGGGTAGCCAGAGGGGCTGTCCTGAATCTTCCCCCACCCTGGTGTTTCTACAGACGGTTAGGAAGAGCTCGAGGCAAGGACATGGAGTTGTGTGAAGCTGCTGTTTCCCCAACCATCATGAAAAATTAATCCTTGGTTGGAGGGAATCTGCTTAGTGTCCATCTGTCAGTATAAATGATATTCAGGCAGCCATACGGTCCCTTTAAGAGCAAAGAATCAACAAGAAACAAAACCCATTGCTAAGTGGAGATCGGAGTTCAGGAAGTATTTGCTTTGCCCTGGGCAGCAGGGTTCTCACCTCTGTCTACTCTTCTTTGCCTGTTCTCCTGGACCCTCACAGGATTTCCAGGGGAGAAGATCGTTCAACAAGCACCAGAGCCAAGGAGAGGGACTCAGCCCAGCTCAACCCATCTGCCTGAGCCCCAAGGCCTGGGCCTCAGGTCTGGCTCCTATAGCCTCCCCAGAAATATCCACATCGGCAGCAACCAGAACCTCAGCAAAGGCACAACTCAGACTAATAGCCACAGCCCGGGGGAACAGGAGCGGCTTGTCCCAGAGCCTAAGAGCGAGCCGGTTGGCCAAATCAGTGAGCCCAGCCAGCCTCGGGCCGGCCCCCAGCCGCCTGCCCTGGACTTGGCCGCAGTGCCCATCCCGCCGCCCCAGCCAGAGCCCCGCGAGCGAGGCCGCCTGCCCCTGGGGCCCGGGCAGCAGAGCCACCCATCACTCAGCCCCCAGGAGAGAAAGGAGACTGCCTCAGGGGCCATGTCCCAAAACGCCAACGAGAAAGTTTCGACGGGGGGACCAGGGCAGCCTCGGCCTCCTCCTGCCACGTCTCAGAATGTGAGAGCCGAAGACGCTCCTGTCCCATCAGGGGGGGACCCCAGTGCCCAGCTGCCCCCCCTCACAGCCTCCAAGCCCCGGAAGCTGCCACCCAACATCGTTCTGAAGAGCAGTCGGAGCAGTTTCCACAGCGAGCCCCAGAACTGGCTGGCCCGCCACTCGGAGGCCAGCCCTGGGGACCCCAGCCCAGCCTCGTCCTCGCTGCAGGAGCAGAAGAAAGCACGCCGAGAAGCCCTGGAGAAGCTGGGGCTACCCCAGGACCAGGATGAGCCCGGCCCCCACTTAAGCAAACGCACCAGCTCCACCCGCCTCCCGGCCCCCCTCCAGGCTCCGGCCTCCGATCCACCCACCACTCCTGTGCAGGCCCTGCCTGCGGGAGGAAAGGCTCCCGGCCCGGCCCCGGCATGGGGACGTTCTCCAGGGAAGGCTCCGACTCCCACTCCAGCTCAGGGGTCTCCCCCAGGCAAGGCTTTGATTCCTGCCCAGGACCCCACTCCAGGGAAGGTTCCAGCTGCCAAATCCATGCCAGTTCCTATCCCTCAGGCCCCTGGGGTAAGTAGGCCCCTGACTCGGCCAAAGCCAGACTCGGGGCTGACTCTCCAGGAGAGCAACATCCCCGGCCTGAGACAGATGAACTTCAAGTCCAACACTCTGGAGCGCTCAGGCGTGGGGCTAAGCAGCTACCTCTCGGCTGAGAGAGACCCCAGCCCCAAAACCAGCACCTCTCTGGGCAAAGCCTCCCTCTTGGACAAGACGTCTCCTAATGTCTTGCGTAACTCGCGGCCCCGCCCTGCCTCCCTGGGCACCGGGAAGGACTTCGCAGGCATCCAGGTGGGCAAGTTGGCTGACCTGGAGCAGGAGCAGAGCACCGAGCGCCTGTCCTACCAAGGACAGAGCCGTGACAAGCTGCCTCGACCCGCCTTCGTCAGCGTCAAGATCTCCCCAAAAGGCATCCCTGATGAGCACAGAAGGGAAGCTCTGAAGAAGCTGGGACTGTTGAAGGAGTAGTCACTGGCCGCCAGCACGGCCCCACAGCCCCGCCTCACCCCTGCCTTACAAGAGGAGGCTCGGAGCCTTTCCCACCCAGCAGCTCAGGGCTCGGGCACGAGTAGGCTTCTTTCCAGGGAGCTCCTCTCTCTGAGGCGAAGGGGAGGGAGAGATGGGATGCCAGGCATAGGCATCCGTTTATGATCAGAGTGGTTGTGTCAGTGAGTGCCTGCCCAGGTCATCCTGAAGATGATTTCCACAAGACAGTGTGTGTGTGTGCATGTGTGTGTGTGGGGGGGTGTGTACTGTAGGCTGTATATATCACTGAAGCTATTTATATGACACAAGGAGTCATTGCTCAAAGTTCTGCTTGTGTTGGAGATTTTCTTCCACTGGGTAGGGTTCAGCCCGGCCAGAACTGAGGGGACAGGGACATTAGGCAAATGCAGGGTCGTTTGAAATGTGGGTCGCCCAGAATTCCCGCATGGGAGGAGACTGGCTCCTACCTTGCAGGTTCCCTCTCTCAATTCTGAACTTCTGGATGGGGGCCAGGAGTAGCTTTGTCACCTCCTCCCCCACAGCCTTCACACTGTCCCCAGTCCCGAGGACAGGACACATCCCTGTCACTAAAGCTCTCAGTTGACTGGGAGCCCGAGAGCTCTGGCTGGGCTGAGAAGGCAGGGTAAGCGACCACCCAGAACGCCTCCACGGGAGAGGATCCTTGTCGTGGGCCTGACGAATGTATAGTCGTAAACCGTGCAGTGGTCCCTGACTCTGCTGTTACTAATCGCCTGCTCCCTACCTCGGCTGGCACATGACTGACCCCAGTGCTGGGCCAACGCGGAGATGGGAGTCTAAGCCCTGAGGCTTCATAAATACCAAAGACCCATTTGAGGCCCTTGTCTCCGCTACTGGCCACTGCTTGCAGTTTTGTCCGTTTCTATGGGAAGGAAACTCAGTCCATTCTCTGCTAGTTATTCACAGAGTATCAGAGCTGGGGGAAATCTTAGAGGGGAACTCTCGTGTCCCACACTGCTGGGGAAGGGAAGCGACTCCTCCAAGGTCACTCTGCCATCCGGTAACAGAGCGGGGACCCTGGCTTCTCATCCCAGGCTGCGTGCCGCCGGCCTCACACGGCACCCTCAGGATCAGCAGTCATCGTCAAAGGCTCAACCCTCAGGCCCTTCTAGATCCTGAAGTGTCTTCTGAAACATCAGAGATTAAACATTGTTCAAGACCATATTGAGTGTTGTTTTCTCTACTATGTCTTTGGAAAGTAGCACTCTCATAACTTATTATGAACACCAATTCCCTGACCACGTTGTGCAACTTGACAAACTGCCAAGAGAGGGTAATAGGAATGGGTGGTATAGGCTTGTGGAGACAAGCTTGGAAATCAGACGCAGCTAGACATGACCTTTGCTTCCCCTAAGGAAATAAATATCATTCATGGCTGTGGTTGGAGTGCAGGATCCCCAGATGTGAGGGGCAGATAAGGGGAGCTGTTGTTGGAAAGGTGCCCTTTAGGTCAGCTGAGCATTTCTGGGCTATGTCCTTACGGACCCAGCACTGTCAAAGCATAATATTTCTGAAAATGATGAAAAGACTAAGGTATGGACAACAAATGGCTCCACCCTGTCATGGTATGTGGGGTATGGGTGTGACAGTTTCTGTATACACTCTCACACACACCCAAAATCCTGCGGCCTGCCTGGCCCTGGGTCAGGACCGGGTCTGTCAGAGCTGATAGGGATTCGCACAACTGGCCAAGCCCTTTCTCATTACAGACTCCCCCAAAGAGAGAAGGCCCCCTTCTGGAGGACTGGTTTGACACACGCTGTGTTCGGTGGAATTGCTTCATGTGTGTATTTCAAGAGAACCTAGGAAGGATCACTTTATTTCTTTTAATTGCCCTGATTAATAGGGAAACTCGGTGCTACCCATAAAGTAAGACTTGGTGGGAAACCAGGGCCCTCGCATCAACACAGGTGTGTGAAACTCCTCTTAAATCCTCTCTCCCAGGTGAAGGTAAGGTCTCTCCAACAAAACATACTCACCTGCAGCTTGTCTTCCCGCTCTGCATCCTCAGCTGGTGACATGCCCATTCCCCCCAGCAGCTCCCTTCCTGCTTCCCCAGGTCCTTGCCCTTCAGAGGGCTTGTCTTACTCTTAGGATGGTCTTTGGGAGTCAAGAATAGGATCATAAACCCAAACCCAGCTGTCCTCATTCTGAAGAGGGACAAGGGAACCCACCTAGGGACCTCTGCCATCCTGAAGGTGATGCTAGACCCACAGAAGGAGTTTTCTCTATCCTCTTTTATCCATATAAGATTGTTCTTCATTCAGCTTGGACAGATTGGGTGGAGACAAGAGTGGGGTCACTGTTGTGTTTGTCCCTTTCTGAAAGATTTTGGATGGAATTTGTAAAGACTATTCATCTGATTTTAAAAACCCATGTGACGACTCTACTTCCACTTGGCCTTGACCCTGTGCTCTAGCCTGGGGCAGTCTTGCTGCTATTGGGAACGATCTATCTGCCAAATAGAGGATCTGGCTTCTCCCCAGCTTGGCGTGGTGGGATCTGTGCCCTTAAGTGTGTTCACAGCTGCTCCTCTGAATCACCCCTCATGTGCTATCCTGGGAGGTCTGTACCCCGACTTGGTGTGGCAGGACCAAGTGCTATCCTACACAGAAGTCGGGGTGGGCCCGGTCACATGCCTCCCTCCATCGTGGGCAGTATGGTCTGGTGGAGGCCAGCCTGAAACCTGGCTTTGCACAGGTGTGCAAAAGTAGGTATTGATTCCATGGAAGAAAGGGCAGATGAAGGAGTGGAGAGCAGTCCCTGCTTGATGTTATGGCTTAAGCTGGAGGTAAAGATTTAAGACTACACCATGTATGAGCGTGCGAGATGAACCACTCCATTCCTGATCCATGATCATACGTGTAGGAAGAGGAGGGTCGTACTGTCAGAACGTGAAGTTGATAGACTAGAGAAGGTGGAGACCAGTGGGATGGGCAGGAGAAATCATGTTCATCTCAGAATCTAAGGAGGAATGGGGCTGTAATGCTCCCATGATCTTTTCCTCATGTGAGTGGCTATAGAGCATATAAAGCCTGGCTCAATTCGACCTCCATCGCTTACCGACATGGGAACCCTGGGGCTGCCACTCTAACTTTCTGGACCTTGGAGTTCTTATCTGTAAAATGGGGATAATAATACCATCCTTTCAATATCATTGAGTTGAACAAGTGATATAAAATATGTAAAACTCAGTGCTTGACATAATGTAGATACTCAGTAAATGGTAGTATTATTTCTGCATCTTATTTCCTCCTTCTCGAAGGGACCAAATGGAGACAGGCTTAGAAGCCAAGAGCTCACCCAATTCAGCTCTGAGAGGAAATGGGAGAGATCTTGCTGCAAGTAAAAGTCCAAAGTACCAACTAGGCATTGGCACACCCTCCAGGTGACTCAACCTCACCCACGCCAGGGAATTGGAAAAGAAGGGGATCAGTGTGAATATGGTGTTTGTGTCTCAGGGAAGCCAGCTCCTCTCTTTCCAAACCCAGCTTTTGATTTACCATCAATGTCCTGTTGCCCAAGACCATGTAATTTACTTTTTTTTGTTTCTCTCAACTTCCTTTTGCTATGTGGTTCAGTGACCTATATGCTGTTCTATAGTTATCCGTTTCTAAAATGGAGAGAAAGAATAAACACACATAACAGGAGGGAACGATGGCTCAAATCAGGAGACTAGAAAAGGTTTCAAGCTTCCTGGGGCATTTTCTAAAGAAGGTAGGCATCTTTCAGGAATGAATCAGGCATTAGTTGGCAGGAAGCAAAAAGGTGTGTTGGATGACTCCCCACATCCCTTGGGATATAGGGCTCGGTGAATTGCAGGAGACAGTGCCATCATCACCACTGCCACCACCACCATCATCACTGTCATCATTGACCCTTGGCATATAAGTGAGGTAGAAACAGGTGATGTTCTAATTCTAGGCTGCCATTCCCTCTTGCTCATGGCCTATCTGAATCATTGTCCTAAATCCAGCACTTGCCATGTATCCAGGGTTCAAAATAATCTGAAACAGAATGGTACCCCAGCAAAGCTCTGGACAAGATGAGCTTTAGAGAGTCACTTCATCTCACTCATAAAATGGGGAACTTGGACTGGATTATCTCCTACATCTGTTCCAGCTCTGAAACATATGTTAAAATGGGTCCAAGCAGGGGCCCCTGGGTGGCTCAGTTGTTAAGCGTCTGCCTTCGGCTCAGGGCGTGGTCCTGGCGTTCCGGGATCGAGTCCCACATCGGGCTCCTCCGCTGGGAGCCTGCTTCCTCCTCTCCCACTCCCCTGCTGTGTTCCTTCTCTCGCTGGCTGTCTGTCACATAAATAAATAAAATCTTTAAAAAAAAAATGGGTCCAAGCAACTTAATTAGACAGAGAAACACTCTGCCAAAAATAATCACAATTTAGTCTAAGGTAAAATATACCTCATAGAACCTAAGACCTGGAAGAAAAATGTTACATTATCTAATCCAAGCTTCCACTCAAAAGAGAATTACGTCTGTAAGTAGATAAGGATATAGTCAGAAAAATGTATGTCTGAATGGATGAGTGGAAGGATGGATGGGTGGAAGGATAGATGGATGGGTGGATGGGTGAACGGATAGATGGGTAGGTGGGTGCGTAGATGGGAGAGAAGAAGGGAGAGGATTGAGAACATAGAGTGGCCAAGAGTGCAAGCTTAGGAGTCAGGCTGCCAGCCACTCTGCACCTCAGTTTCCTTTTCAGTTTATTTTTTATTTCTTTAACTTCCTTGGAAAGTTCAGGGAAATATATGCTATTCTGCAGTTATTTTGTTTGAACATTGAGTGTAAAAAAAAAGAGTTTATATTAGGAATGAACCCTGTAGAAGCAGTAATAATACTTAGCTGTTGTGGTGGTTATGAAAATAGAATCCAAAGGAGATAATACATATGAAAAACATTTAACACATTCCTCAATAAATGGAATCTACTGGGTGCCTGGGTGGCTTAGGTGTCTAACTTTGGCTCAGGTAATGATCCCAGAGTACTGGAATTGAGTCCCGCATCGGACTCCCTGCTCATCAGGGAGTCTGCTTCTCCCTCTACCCCTCCCCACTGCTCATGATCTCTCTCTCAAATAAATAAATAAAACATTTAAAAAATAAAATAAATGGAATCTATTAATATTAGTATTGTATACATATGTAACCCAGACACCAATGGATACCCTTGAGGACTGGATTAATATTAGCCTGCCCTTGAATTCCTCAGCCTGAAACAGTCAAAAACCCTCCTCCAGTTTCCAGAACCTGCAGCCAACCTTCTCACGATCCTGTGTTCTCTGGGTCTGGGTGTGCTGGGCTGGGGCCTCCCCACACTGCCTGCCCTCCCACTTGATGCCCTGCTGCCCCATTTCATTCTCACTGTCCCCACTCCCAGCAAGTTCATCAGACCTACACCGGGCCAGACTCAAACCCCAGGCCTTTCATTGATTGGCATGGGAAATCAAGTTACTTTAAGGGTGTTTATTGTTTTCTGAGTTTTTAACTGAAGACTGGGGTAGGAGATAAAAAGAGAACTAACGCAAGGCACACACCAGCCACCAACTCCCATGCCACCCTTTCTGTCTTCTTTTTCCCTCCTGCTGTGCTCTCGGTCAACCAGGAAGTTCTCCCTGTCACCCTCTCACACTCAGAGCCCCTCATCATCTGATCAACTGCCCTAGAGACTTTTCAAATAATTTCTTAACCATGAATGGGGTTATTTTCTTGAAATGAGCTCTGGAATGTTCTCTACCTCCTTACTGTCAGGCCTGAAAACAGGGAGAAAGGAACAACAGAAGATGACTTTTGGCATCTGCACCTTCAACTGATACCAACCCCTGCTACACTCTTCCTGAGGAACTCAAAGGATCTCTTTTCCATGGCTCCCTGCTGTGTCCATCTGCTTGGATATGGGGAGAGTTTTGGTTCCTTTTCCCAGTGACTCCCTCAACCCCAATCCCTCAGTAGGGGCCCTATAATAGCCAAGGCCCCATGTAGGTCTTGTGAGCTGTGGGGTACAGTTTAGCGAAGTTAGTTCAAATACAGCATCATTAGCATTTTAGGGTGACTTGAAATCAGGCACAATTGCAGCCCCGATCTTCTGTCATCCACCTCCACGTGGAGGGGCAGGGACTGCCCTGTGCCTCTGACCTCATCCCCTGGGAAGGCACAGTGTTCTGGTCGGCACACTGCCCCGAGCAGCCAGCCTCCTGCAAGAAGAGGTTGGGGTGACTACCAAGGTTTTGGTTTTGGTTTTGGTTTTGATTTTGTTCTTCTGTGTAGGACTGGACTATCTTTCTGCAATATTTTGATTTGTAATAAGAAATACACATTTGATCTTTGATCCAATCCCTGTTTCTGGCACTGAGCTCTTAAAAACCCTAGGGATTTCCTGTGATGGGAGAGATAAGGGTATCTTTTGTTATGTTAATGGAGTGACTTTGGGAAAGCCCCTAAGGGGCACCTGAGTGGCTCAGTCCTTAAGCATCTGCCTTCAGCTCAGGTCAGGATCCCAAGGTTCCCTGCTATCCGGCTCGCTGCTCAGTGCATCCTTCTCCCTCTCCTTCTGCCCCTCTCTGCACCCATGGCCCTCTCTCTCGATCTCTCTCTCTCTCTCACCCGTGCTCTCTCTCTCTCTCACTCATTTTCGTTCTATCTCAAATAAATAAATAAAACCTTAAAGAAAAATGGAAAACCCCTAGATCACCTAAAGTTGGGGCTGTTTCCCAGGGGAACCAATCCAGAGATTAGAGGTTGGAACTTTCAGTACCACCCCCACCCCCAGCTCTGGGGAGGGGAGAGGAACTAGAGGTTAAGTTCAATTGCCATTGGCCAATGATTTACTCCATCATACCTATGTAATGAAACCACCTTAAAATTCCAAAGGACAGGTTTGGAAAGCATCCAGGTCGGTGAACCAGAGCACATCCACCACAAGGATAAAGCCTCTTTGTTTGGGACCTTGTCCTGTGTATCTCTTCATCTAGTTGTTCATTAGTATCCTTTAATATCTTTTGTAATAAACTGGTAATCTCGGGAGTAAAAGGGCTTCCTGAGTTCTGCGAGCTGCTCTGGCAAATTAGTCAGACCCAAGGAGGGGTCGTGGAAGCCTCTGACGTACAGCCAGCTGGTCAGGAGCACAGAGGATGAGCTGAACTTGACACTGATGTCTGCGGTGAGGAGCCGTCTTGTGGGACCGGGCTCTCCGCCTGTGGAGTCGGATGGTGTCTCTGGGAAGTAATGTCAGAGTGCAGTTAAATTACAGGACACCCAGCTGATGTCGCAGATTTGCTCGGCGGTGTGGGGACCCCCCCCCCATCAGCATTGGGCGCAGATCATACTCGCTCCGCTGCTGCACTCTCCTTTTCTGACCTAAGTGTCCGGAAAACCGGGGCAGAATTTGCACAGCTTGAGACATTTCTCTTCAGACCTCCCCTCTGTGCTGCATGCCTCAAGTACCCAACTCTGTCTCCTCTTCACATTCCGCACGTCCAAACAGACCCACATGGGGCACCCCTCCACCAGAATCTGATCCTTTGACGGTGTCCTATATCTCAGCGAGCAACACTAGCCTCCATCCCATCCGTGAAGCCAGAAACCAAGACCTCATCTGACAGGGCCCTCTCCTTGACCCTCAGTAATCAGGAATCAAATCAGGGCAATGTCACCTCCAAGCACTCAAACCTGCCCTCCTTTCTTCTTTTCTGCTACCACCACCGCTCACTGGGGCCCTAGCATCTCTCTCTTGGATTTGGGTGGCGGCTTTCTCGTTGTTCCCTTTACGTCCGCTCAAGCGCCCTCCGGCCCCCTCTCCACCCAGGAGCCAGACTCACCTTTTCATCGGTCGTGGGCTACTTCTTGTTTAAAGAATAAAGTTCTAAGAAAATGCGCGTGTAGGTGCACATTCGTGAGAGAAGAAATACAGCACAGATAAACCAAAAACTGACGGGATTGATTACCTGCGGGGAGAGGATGGGAAAGCTGTGGAAAGGGGGAATGGGAACAGGATAGGAGGGAGGGGAAGGATGGTCCTTCTCTGAGTATACCTTTTTGTATAACTCAGATTTTAGAACTGTGGTAATATTTCACATACCCAGGAAATAAATATGTAAATGATAAATAAATAAACAGGGCGTGTATGTGTTTGGAGGAGGAGGGTGGAAGGATCCCAAATGAAATACAAACGACATCAAATAAGCCTAATGATATTAAAGATGAATGTCCCACCACACTAAAGGGAACGAGGAAGAAAAGAACTAGTCTAACTCGAAAAAAATGTACTTTGACTATGTGATTGCTGCATGAAAAGAAGGTACATACAAAACCACCTCCAAAGGCCAAAGGAGCTCTAAGACCTGCTGACACATTCAGGTTGACAAGGAATGGTTTAGTAAGGGGATTTAGGGACAGAAGCCTGTCTTGGGCGGCTGCAAGACCCAAGACATGTAGGTCTCTGCAACCTGGGCTCCGTAAGACCTGCTTTTATTGCTCTTGAGGTGGGGGAGTACGTGCTGGTAGACCACCAGGGAGGAAATGTTGTATCTTCAGAGCAGGTCAAGGATATTATGCCCCAGGGGTGTCCTGAAGGGTGTGGTTAGACAAAAAGGAAGAATGTGGAAGGGAAGGCTGCACTGGAGAAGGCTTCAGGTCACAAAGCAGTCATCATGGCACATTTGTCCCAGATGGTGTGTGTCCAGTTCACACGATGATGTCAAAGGCTGAAGACAAATTCTAGTTGATGAAGGTGTGTTTCACATTTATGGGTTAGCATTCTGAATTTACTTTACATGTATTGCAAGGTGGGGCAAATAAGTAACTTTATTATGGATGAAAGCACTAGGTTTCTCACTGTCGGAGAAGAGAGTTATAAATAAGAAAACGAGGAAGACTAGAACAAACCCTGTGATTTTAGATTAGATTTGGAGGTATCAATATGAACTCATAATTTTTAATATATATATGGACAGGAGCACCTGGGTGGTACACGTGGTTAAGCATCCAACTCTTAGTTTTAGCTCAGGTCTTGCTCTTGGGGTCATGGATAGAGCCTCAGGACGGGCTCCCCACTCAGCATGGAGTCTGCTTGGGACTCTCCCTCCCTCTTTCTCTGCCCCCGCTTCCCCCATTCCTGCACACACACTCTCTCTCTAAAATAAATAAATCTTCAAAATACATATATACACACAGACAGGTAAGTAAGTATAGACAAAAATATAGGTGTGCATGTGTATTCTTACATATATTTCCTAGTTCTGGTCATTGTGAGGGCCTAGAAGCAATGACACCCCAGTTGCAATGAGCATGTCTAGCACCCTGACCTTGGCTTCTTCATATAATTCCAGAAAAGGATCCAGAGGTCCTTAAAAAAACTCCAGGGTGAGAACAGAGAAAAAATGAGAGGTGCCCCAACCATCTTGTGATGTCAAAAGTAATGAAGTACTCAAAAAATGGTGGGAGTTTGTCAGGACAGAATAGCCAATGTAAAGGGCCTCTCTGTAGCCAAATATGGAATAAGTTGAGCAAGAAAATAAATGATAATCATGGGCTATAACTCATAGACTAAAATAAATATACACGATTCCATACTGATATAAATAAATCTAAATAAATAATTGGATAAATAATTAAATGGGGGTTAAGAAGCAACTCTTTATCACAGTAGATTTCAAACCAATAAATGTTGAAGAAATGATGGAAAGAGGAAAAATTATGATTTGGCAGACACCATAGTAATGATTGTTGCAGGCAAAGTCATTTATATATGCTAAAATTAGTTGAAGTATGATGGGTAATAGGATTTTTGTGTAGTCTCAGGGTATCCTCGGGCAATGTATGTATTCATTGAAAAGGGAAAAAAAACAGTAACTTTGCAATGAAAACACTTGGCAGATGCAAGTTGGATCAGTGACCAAAGCTAACATCACCAATTATGATTTGTATCGCGATCAAGTGCCTCCTGTTACACTGCACAGAGAAGGACACAATGTCACGGTGTTCCTGCCAGCAATGCACAACCTGAACTTACACATGAGAAACCACCAAATACCAATTGAGAGACATTCTACAAAAATAATCAGCCAGGATTCTTGGGAAGCACCTTGATGTTGAAAGACAGACTGGGGAACTGTCACACATTGGAGAAGACAGAGATACGACAAATACATGCCGTCTAAGATTCTGGGTTAGATATTGCATTAGAAAAGGACACTCTGATTTGGTTTTAATAAGTGTGCTTATATAAGATGCTCACATTTGGGGACGCTGGGTGAACAGTATGTGGGAACTCTCCGAACTATTTTTTGAACTTTTTTAAAGTTTGAAAGTATTTAAAATTAAAAAGTTTTAAGAAAGATTTTTTTAAAAACGAAAAACTTGAAGCAGTCATGACCTGGCTTCCCCACTGCTTTAGGACACAGTCCAAAATTGTAAACATGGACTCCAGCCCCAGGCCATCCCTCCAGCCTCCCTCTTCCCCTCTCTGAGTTCCAGTCACTCCTGTAGTTCATGGAAATAGTCATTTTCTTCCCCAAAGAGACTTTGCTCATAACTGTTTCATTAATGTCTGCTCCTTCATTAGACTAAGCCCCATAAGACCAAAGACCACTTCTGTTTTGGGTCATCTTCATATGACCAGCACACAGGAGCACTCAACGAATATTTTTCGAATGGATAAAGGAATACATGGTGGAATTGGGTGCAGGGTGCCACAAAGGCATATCATTCCTATAGGTTAAAGCAAAGATGGGACAATTCTGATTTACTACATCTCAGGTGAACCATTTAAATTTTTCCAGCTATGCCCCATTCATATTGGGACTTGTAGGGTGGTAGGTAACCAGGTGTTTGGTCCTCTTGGTAGTCAAGCTTGAGAAGCAAATGTGTGGACATTGTCTCCACTCAGGGCCTGGGACTTTACTGAGGAACCCCCTAACCAAAGATGAGGAACTTCATTCTAACTCCCCAGGAACACGCTCATGTCCCTGAAAGGTAGTAGAGAACAAGGTAGAAGGGTAGACTCTGGAGTCAGATCCCAGAGCTCATCTTGAGAATTGTAATGATTGGCAACTTCTACTGAAGTTGAATATATACAACACACAGAAGTAGGCACTCCACCCACACTATCCTGTTCAATCCTTACAATAGCCTGAGTAGTGGGGGAAACTGGGGCATAAACAGGTTGAGACTTGCCCCAAGTTACACAGCTAACAAGTGGTGTCAGGCCTTGAACTCTGCTGTGATACAAACTTCCTAAAATCGTCCTTTCCTTGTCGTCTTCTCAAGGAGGTGAAAACTGTCCAACCTCAGATGTTCTAGTGGGAAAGATTCCTTAAGAGCCCGCTCCTGTGGCCTCTCTGCTCTGCTTGCTTGTCACATCAGTCAGGATTATGCCCTTTTAACAGAATCTGGAGGCATCATCTCCACTGTTGAACTTAACTGGTGAGTGATTACATGGCAGGAATTTGGGCCCCGGAAGATTGGGCACATGGTCAAGAAAGAACCTTCTGGGTGGGCACCTGAGTTGCATGGGAGGTAGACAGTTCACCCCATCTCTGGGTGCAGTTCCTTTCCTGGGGTTCATCTCAAAGAAGTGACTGTCAGCTTATAGGAGGCCTGGGGCTAGTTTCAGCTTCCTGCTCACCCACGTTAGCGATCCTTTTCATGATCCTCCAACGAGCTGTCTCTCCTCCCTTCATCCCTCTTCTCATGCTCTTGGTAGCATAAGTTGACCATGAGCAAGGCTTCCTCATTACTCAGGAGCTCAAACTGATTTCTTCTCCTTCAGTCTCGGAAGAGAGGAAGCAGGGAAAGGCTCTAGCATATGGAGATGTAAGACCTAATTCTTCCATTACGTGGCTGCTGTGTGCTCTTGAGCAAGTCAGGTCACATCTCCTCTACCTTCTTGATTCACAGAGCTGTTGTGAGACTTACACAAGTTACATATTAGGGAAACGCCAGGAGGTCTTTTCAATGCTGTGCAGATGTTAGTAACTCTCCTTACTCCTCCATGCTGGGATGGAGACCTAGAGTACTTCTGCACGGAGATGCTGTCATAGCAGCTACAGACTGCACAGTGAGAGGACGCAGAGTTCTGTGGCTTCTGCTGCCCAGCAGCATTTGGACTACAGCTCTTTTCCAGGCACCGGGCGTCCCTGGTGGGATCCCACTGAAGCTGAAGACCTCCTCCCCTCCCTTCCACTTCAACTAACATTTCTTGAGCCCCTGTTATGAGTCAGAAATTCTCACCTCCAGGGCCGGCTGGGTGGCTCAGTCGTTAAGCGTCTGCCCTCGGCTCAGGTCATGATTGCAGCGTCCTGGGATTGAGCCCCGCATCTGGCTCCCTGCTCAGTGGGAATCCTGCTTCTCCCTCTCCCACTCCCCCTGCTGGTGTTCCCTCTCTCGCTGTGTCTCTCTCTGTCCAATAAATAAATAAAATCTTAAAAAAAAAAAAAAGAAAGAAATTCTCACCTCCAATATCTCAATTTAATTCTTCCAACAGCCCTGCACATTTATATACAACTTCCCATTAGGAAACTGAGGCTCAGAGAGTTTCCTTACCTTGCCCAAATTCGTAAGTTAGTAATTAGTACAACCATGGATTTGAACTTGTGTCTGCCTATCAGCAAGGCTAGTTCTGGCTCTGCCATGACAGAGGTGCCACAAACAAATGATTTCGTCTGAACACCAGACAGCCCTATGATCTATGTAAAGATAGAATTATTACGCTTGCTTTACATAGGAAGAAAATGAGTTCCAGAGAGCTCTTGATGTTATAAAAAATAGAAATGGGCTAGAATCAAGGTCTCTGGTTTCAGTACACTCATTCCTTCCTTCCTTCATTCATTTTACAGTTTCCTAAGTTCCAGCCTTCTACCCAATGTTGAGAAAACAAATCCAGATTAGAAAGGTGCTAATATTCTAGAGAGAGGAAAGGACAATAAAATGGGATTATAATCTTTCTGCTTTTCCTCTGGAAATGCTTCTTGTAGTAATTCTGGATTCTCCTTTCTCACCCACACTCACTCCTCCACCTCTTTATTTTTTTTTAATATTTTTTTATTATATTATGTTAGTCACCATACAGTACATCCCTGGTTTTTGATCTAAAGTTCAATGATTCATTAGTTGCGTATCCACCCTCTTTAGAGAAGCACCTGTCTCTTCCATGCCGCCGAAACTACTCTTGTCACCATCACCAGTGATGCCCGTGTTGGCAGATCTAACGGTCCTCCTTAACTTCATTCTACTCTATCACTCAGCGGTATTTCACACAGCGGACAACTCTTGCTTTCTGGGTGCTATCTGCTTCTAAGTCTTTGCCGGCTTGTCCTTTGGGCCCCAGGGATCTATGTAGAACATGCTTGCATGTTCTTCAAACACATCAAGTTTGACCCAGCTCTGAACTCTGCGTTGGCTGTTCCTTCTGCTAGAATTCTCTTCTCCTCGTCTTTAGGTGGCTGGTTCCTTCTTACCCTCCGTGTCTCTGATTAAATTTCAGATCTTCAGAGAGGCCTTTGCTGATGTTCCATCCAAAGATGACCCTCAATCTTTTCCTTCGTCATACCACACTTTAGTGCTCTGCCTAGTACTCCCCACTTTTCCTATTTTCTTGTTTATTTGCTTATTTTATTTGCTTTCTCTTTCCCTCACCCTCAACCAAAATTAAACTCTGCGAAAGTAGGGGCTTTGCCCATCTTGTAGAAGAATTCTTGGCCCAAAATAAGCATTTGACAAATATTTGTTTAATAAACACATGAAAGATGTCCTCTGAAAGACAGGAGAGAGAGAGGGATAGAGAGAGAGAGATTCTGGAAGCTAAAAAAAAAAAAAGAGTTTTTAGAAGGAGACATGGTCAAAAGTATCAAATGCCCCAGATATATCAACTATGACAATAACTAAAACATTTCCATTGGATTTGGAAATTTGGAGGTCACCAACAATCTCAGCAAAAGCAATTCTGGTGGAGAATTAAGTGTGAAAAGCTAACTTGAGAGTTGAGTAAATGGGAGTGAGACAGTGAGTGTAGATTTAAGCTTAGCTATAAAGGTGAAGGAAGCTAGGGAAATTGATAGGTCATCAGGGTCAAGGAGAGTTGTTTGTTTTGTTTTGCTTTGTTTTGCTTTTGCTTTGAGATGCAATAAATTGAGCATGATCACATGGGAGGAGGAAAGAGTCAACAGAGGAAAAAATTAACTATGTAGGAAAGGTGATCATTACAGAACAAGGTTCTTGAAAGAAAGGAGGGATGAAATCTAGTGAAAAAGAATGAATTTCTCTTGGGAAAAGAGTCAGCACCTTCTCTTCCTGGTCAGGGGAGGAGAAGGAAAACATGGAGGGGTGTAAAAAAACTGCCCAACTTTATGGGCAGAGGCTGAGAAGCGGAAGGAGTTCCCTGTTCATGATTATATTTTCCCTTTTAATGTCAACTTGTGATAGTAAGAGAGTAGGGGAAGGGGAAGGCACTGGATAAGAGAAAAGGTATAAAATGGTCATTGTAGGTAGGGATGAGATATACAGTTCATTTGGAACAAAGACAGACAAGAATGTGTGGTGACACTGAGGTCTCAAATGATGTCAGAGACTACCCATGTACTCTGAAGGAAAGTGTTGAGTGTGCAGAGAAAAGAAGGTGGTATGGGGTCAATCCAGGCTGGAGGGAGTGCGTGATTGTCCTCACCCCTGGTGCTTTGACCGAGGCCCCCTCCCTCAGCATTACACAGTTACCACGGAAAAATCACCTAGTGGAACACAGTTGTTGTGCAGAGACAACTTCGCCAGTTTCCCACGTGATTAAGCTACGTCCCCAGCTCTGGCTGCCACCCTTCCTTGCTCATTCCCAGAACCTGCGAGGACCACTCCAGCCCCCGACACCTGAAGTTGCCATGGGTACCAGCAGGCTGCTGATAGGGAACTTTAAGATACACTCTCAAAGCACTGAGGAATGGTACTGTACTTCAGAGGGCAGAGAAGGCACATTCTGGATACGGTCTGGGGTAAGCAGAACACTAACCTTCCAGGGTCACCCCGGCCCCTTGACATAGTGGGGGAGGGATGGAAGGTGAGGAAGAGTGTTTCAGTTGGGGCAGGAAGTAGGAGTGCTCTGTGAAATACTGAGGCTCTGTGAGAGTTTTACCTCTCATGAAGATGCCAGGGTATGGATCAAGGAACGGACTGGAATGCTCGCGTCCAGGGCTTCTGTTTGGGCAGAGGCTGAGGTCCTTCCTAGGTGGCGTCCATGTTCAAGGAGTCTGGGGTCTGCACAGCAGAACACAGGATGGGAGGAAATTCTTCCCTCTGAAGTTTTCACTTCTCAGTCGGGGTGGAGAGGAGGTGATTAACTTCTTCCTGAGACATGCAATTGCCTTCTAGGCTTGGAGGAATCTAAATAAACTCATTTTGTATCATTTACTATAGTCAATGCCATAACTTGTTGATTGGTGGATGGTCGATCTACATGAAATAAGATGCAGCTTATATCCAAACATGAGAGAGAGAGACAGACAGACAGAGAGACTTTCCACACAGACCTTTCAAACACTGTCCATGGGAGAGCTGAGGCTAGAATCAGTATTTCACAAACATCTAAAGAATGTGACTTCTCATATTCAGGCTTTGAGTTGCAAAGAAAGAAGTTCCCAGTCCAATGAGGGAGACATAAATTGTGCCCTCAGAAAGCATTCCAATGTGAGAGCCCCACAGAAGAGGGCAAATGAGCACCATTCGGTGAGGTAAGTAAGCCCTGAGGGGATGGGGAAGAGTGTTGCTAGATCAAAGGGAGCTAACTGGAAGCAAAGGATGTTGAGCTCCATCCTGAAAGGATAAAGTGCTTCATCTGAGAAGCAAGCAGAAAAGAATTCTTTAGAGGGCTTGGGTTTAGAAGGCAGGAAGGAAAAGATGTAAGAATCCCTTATCCTGAAGAAAGGTGACCGTGTGCAGTCATTCAGCTGAATCCCTGTCGGTCAGCTGGACAGGAAGCCCTGAGCAAAGACGTCATCCCATCAGCCCGTCCCCTGTCCCAGCGTGCTCCCCCTCCCAGAGCAGGGACGCTCTCTTTCTCCTTCACCATTGCATTCAGAGCCACAGGCAGACCAGAGGCTCTGGGCCACCTCCCACCTCCGGAAGGGGCCAGGAAGAAAGGTAACAATGAGCCAATGTTCAGCTCAGGAGACAAAAGGCCCTTTGTAAGACCCTGGCCTTGGCAGACTCCTCAGCTCTGCAAATAAGCTCGGACTGAGGACTGGGTTTGAGAAAAGCAGGAGCTGGAAGCCGTGGTCAGTGAGCAGCCCCCTACCCCTCAGGCACTGTGGCTGTGGTATGGACCCTGCAGTTTCGACCCTGGCCTGGTGGTCTTCCTCTTCATCCCCCCTGATAAGACCCTCCTCACACCCAGGAATTCTGTACTTGCTCTGATAAAGTTGGGAGTGGGGCCAGGTAGCCATGTGGAGAAAACCACATCCATTCTGGGCGGCCTGAAGCTCAAGGTCAGGATCAGGACCTGTCCTCGGTTAGTCCCTGAGCCTGCATTTCCAGAGGGCCATCTCCTAGGCGAATCTGGTATTTCAGCTCATCACCTTTCCAAGGCAAAACGTGGAAGAGAAAACTAAGCAGATGCGTGGCCCTGCAGGGAAACAGGGGTCCTGAGCAGGGGCAGTTGGCTTGAGAGGTGGGGTCCAGTGTGGTGGGGGCCATAAGGAGCCATTCAGGGGGGCTGTTGGGAAGGGAAGCTGGGCAAGGGCTCTTGGCCCCGCCCCCGGGAGTGGTGCTGGCTACACCTGCCTCACTATTCCCCAGTCACCCTTCCTGACACATGCTTTCAAGTCCCTCCTCAAATTACGAAATGACCTTCCCTTTCTCTCTCCCCATGTTGCTCATCCTTCCAGACTTTTCTTGGGATAAATAGAAGACCCTTTCCCAGATTGGGCCATTTTATCACAAGGAGTGCATTGTGGAATAAAATCTTCCAGCACACCATTAGCATCAGCCTTTCTTCCCTTCTAAGTTGGGAGGGGGAGTGGAATGTTTTATAAGGCTTTAGCAGGAGAGAGGAGACCCGAAGTTCAGCTACTTTCTGGAATAGTTGGTCAGGAATGGACTGTGCTTACATATTAGCAGCCATTGTTTGGGCCATTTGGGTTTTTTCAAGGACATGGAGAGAAAGAGCTAGGGGCTTGCAATATTGTGATATAGGATAAGAAATATATATTTGGTCTTCACACAGAGCTCCTAAAACGCTTGGAATTTCCTAAATGGTGAGAATAATAAAAGGGTTTTGTTATGTTAGTGAGGTGACTTTTGGAATGCCCCTAGGTCACCTAAGGTTGGGTGCTGTTTCCTGGGGACCCAACCTCATTCAATCCCACCCCCAGCTCCAGGGAGAAGCGGGGCTGGAGGTTGAGTTCAGTCACCCATGCCGGTGAATCAACTGAGACTATGTGATGAAGCCTCCATAAAAAATGCAAGAAAGGATGGGGTTTGGAGAGCCAATGGGGAGATTAGGGGACCGTGGCATGCTCAGAAAGGACAGGAATCTCCGTGTGCTTCCCCATACCTTGCCTTCCACGTCTCTTCCGCCAGACCCTCCTGAGTTATAGGCTTTGTTAATAAACTGGTAATCTTGGAAGTAAAATGCTCCTCTGAGTTCTGCAGGCCGTTCTAGCATATTCATGGAACCCAAAGAGGAGATTGTCAGAACCTCTGATTCACAGTTGATTGGTCAGAAGTGAGCCCTTAACCTGTGGGATCTGATGCTATTGATGTAGAAATGTTGGGGTTCGGAGCTGACAGCCAAGAAAGAATTCTTGGGACGTCTTCGGTGCAAAAGGTGGTTTTATTAAGCACAGAGACAGGACCTGTAGGCAGAAAGAGCTGCACTGGGGTTGTGAGGAGTGGCTGATAATATACTTTCAACTTCGGAGGGGGTTAGGGATAGCGTAAGTCTCTAAGGAATTTTGGAAGCGAGGTTTGCAGGACCTTGAGGGGCTAGCTGTTAGGAAAAAGTAATTTATACTTTCTACTAAACCTGAGTCATGAGACCCTTCAGATGTATATCGGTGGGTCATATGCTTGGAGGATGATTGCCAACATGTATCTTGGGGGGTAGAGATAAAGGAAATTTCCAAAGGAATTTTTATATGTCAAAGAAGACTTACAGGATCCTGGAGGTCAGGATAATGTCAAGCTAAGGTTGCCTTTTGCCCTTAGCAAAGTATTAACATCAAGGCATCTGAGTTCCTAAAAGGAAGGTCACCATACCTATTTCAAGAACTTGTCAATAGGCTCTAGGCAGTAAGGAAATACAATGTTTTTCTTTTGCCCTTGTTTCCCACCTCACTATCTCCAGGAAGATAGTGTCAGAATTGAGTTGAATTGTAGGACAGCCAGCTGGTGTCCAAAAAATTGCTTGGTAGTGGGAGACCTTGCACCCCCCACCCCCCCACCCCCGTTGGAAGTGGATATAGAAAAACAGGGTTAAAGTCACGTGTGTGCAGGAGGGGCTGGGGAGGACTAGCCGCTGGGGACAAGGACAGGAGAGAGCCAGCATGGAAAACTCAGTCTGCTAAAAGCGAAGTCCTATCTGAACAAATAAATGCATGCCTCTCTCCGCCATTTAGCATCAGTGCCAGCCCCCTTTGCTCCAGCCTGCCCCGTGCACCCACCCCTCTGCACTCCCCCCTCACCCCCCCACCTGCCCAACACACACACAGAGGAATCAGGGATTAATGAGACCTGGGCTCTGGGGAGGGGAGAAGAAAGTAGAGAAACCGGCTTAACAAGGACAAAGGATTCTTACCCCTATCTTCCCAGGCCGAGGGGGGAAAGGAGTAGTGGAGGAAGTGAGGTGAGCCTGTGGAGGGAGAAGGCGGGGCCTCCAAAGGCTGGGTGCTCTCCCATCAAGAACAGAAATGGGTGCTGTGTTGTCTCTTCCATGCTTGCAGCGAGATCTGCAGAAGGCAGGCTGCTGACCGGCCCGTCGTGCAGGTCCGTGCAGGAGGAGAGGGCATGGTCAGTTGCCTGAAGGAGGATGGAATTTGATGGGGAGGAGAGAAAAAGCAGGGCAGTAGACAGAGTGAGCTGGGAGCCATGCAGAGCCATGCTGATCCCAGATGCAAGATGGGAGCGCCCAGTGCTGCCTGCACGAGGGCTGGCCTCTCTGAAGGCTGAGAGGGTCTGAGGGTCTTTGATGTCCTTTAGCATTCTCTCTTGCCCAGTTCCACGCCTCTGCGCCACTCTCAGCCATTGCACAAAGCATCCTCCAATCACTCAGATGTACAAAACCCAGGAGAAAAGACCCCCAGGCTAATGAGGGCCAGCAGTGCATCCCCTCACTTGACCCCTGTCCCAGCCTGACTGAATGGCCACCACACCCCCATGCCTGGCTTCCACCCCACCTGTCCTCCAGGGGCCCCAGGCCAGATGAAGACTCTCCCCATTTCCTCCTTGGTTTAGCCGAGCCAAGGCTGGAATTATTTCCAAAGAATTTGATAGGAAAGTGTAAGGAAGGCAAAACCCTTAAATAAGAAAATCCAAGCGCTGTCACGGCTCAGATCCCTTACTTAAGTGTGGTCACACGCTGATGTGGCTGGTGGGGGTCCTAGTTCTGCGGCTTCATCACAGAACACCGGGGGACGGGGTGCCGTTCTTCTCTGTTCCCCCAGCTTCCAGCATATGGCCTGCCATCTTACAGGGGTTGGGCAAATGTACGTTGGGTGAATCAATGAATGGATTCCCAGCATACAGGAGTAAAGTGTGGCTTTGCTCAAACACCACTGGCCCAAACACCTGGGGGCCCCCAACCTCTCTGCAGCCCCCATCCTCAGAGAGCAGAGCATATCCCAAACAAATTGACCATACAGACTGGGCTGAAGTGGCCGGACAAAGTCCAGGGTGTCTAGGAGGCTTCCCTGCGGTAGGCTTCATTCTCAGTAAAACAAAAGATTCTCCTTGGGCTCCAGGTCACATTCCTCTTGACCTTCCTTGGGGCCTTTCTGTGGGTGCTGCTGTTCCCCTGTCTGTCTACCTCCTCTGTGTTTCAGCCTCTCTGCCTCCTCTCTCTGTGTCTCTCTGGGTTGGAGGCCTCCGTCTGAAACTGGGATCCTCCCAGGCTGGCCTCTCTGACCCTGATCTTCAAAGGAGCCCACCGCACCCTCGGGGTGTTCTGGGCTGAGCAGATATGTGCAGACGAAAGATAGGAAGCATGCCTGTAGACACACGCAGCCCCCAAAGACACCCATGGGCCCTGTTCCTTAGGCTACGGGGGTGGGTGCACCCAGATATTTTTCAGTAGTTTGGTTTTGTAGAATTATGTACACTTGAGCAACACTCTGGCATTTTCTTTTTCTTTGGAGGCTCTGGCACAAATAAATGAAAATACCTATCCCCACTGCAGTGTATTTTCTGTGAAAAATAATTTGCAAGGCGTTGCGTCAGACAATCAATCCTAGGCTCCCTCATCCACACATATAAAGTGCCTCATGTTTTAAAGTTAACCAGCAACGAAAACAAGTAAGCATTTCCCCCCCTTTTCTTCATTCTCTGAAGAAGCTGGTGAGGTATACCTGTCATTTATAACACAAATGTGCCACAGAGGGCGAAGTTACTGGAGTAGGGAGACGGGCTGAGGGAAATGGGAGAGAAGCGTTTTCCCAGGTCTCCAGAGTAGGGTGTAGGGAACTCGCTCTGTACCAACAGCACAGTGGATTTACCTGACTACCTCCTTTGACAAACAGCAAGAGGAAAAGTAGGAGATGGATGGGCAGGAGGACGGAACAATACTTGCCCCGCACAGTGATGTCAATAGGGTGTGTGCTTGATAAACGGGTATTGGCTGGATTGGAAGCGGTAAGTCGGGGGGAGAAATGGTTCATGACAAACCAGTTCAGAGCAGCAGCTCCAAGAGGGTCCCCGGGGGGCCCTGGGTCGGCCTGCCCATCACCTCCTGATCTCTGAAAACAGCATCTCTTCCCCCAGCCCAGCATGCCTCAGGGAGCAAACCTGCCCCCAGCTACAAGGTCGCCTGGGTCTCAAGACAAAGAAGAGAAAGCTGAGATTCATCATTGAATTTTACAGATGGGGAAGCTCCTCGATTGGAGAAAAAGATTCAGTCACTGACCCAGAGTCCCTTAGGGATGCTTCCAGGACCAGAACCCCGGGCAGCTACCCTGACTCCCAGGCCAGGTGGGCTATCAGGCTCCAGTGACGTCTCCCGAGACTTCACTGCGGAGTCAGCTTGCCACGTGGCTCCAGCCCAGACGCATCCCCTGGGACTGACCTTGCGCTGCTCCTGACCCCGAGGCTGACACGTCAGGGCACACCTGCCACGAGGCTATGGAGCCGCGTCCCCCACACAGGCATGCTCCTGTTAGCTCAGGAAAGTTTCTCAAGNATCAGGCTCCAGTGACGTCTCCCGAGACTTCACTGCGGAGTCAGCTTGCCACGTGGCTCCAGCCCAGACGCATCCCCTGGGACTGACCTTGCGCTGCTCCTGACCCCGAGGCTGACACGTCAGGGCACACCTGCCACGAGGCTATGGAGCCGCGTCCCCCACACAGGCATGCTCCTGTTAGCTCAGGAAAGTTTCTCAAGGGGCGCCTGGGTGGCACAGCGGTTAAGCGTCTGCCTTCAGCTCAGGGCGTGATCCCGGCGTTATGGGATCGAGCCCCACATCAGGCTCCTCCGCTGTGAGCCTGCTTCTTCCTCTCCCACTCCCCCTGCTTGTGTTCCTCTCTCGCTGGCTGTCTCTATCTCTGTTGAATAAATAAATAAAATCTTTAAAAAAAAAAAAAAAAAAAAGGAAAGTTTCTCAAAACCCAAAGCCACTGGCCTGTGACCTCCCCGGGGGACAGTCTCCTAACTGGGCTGTCGGATCCCATCCACGGCCTGCGATGCAGAGGAGAGGCTGCTTGCCTGCGAGGCCAACAGCCAAGCATCAGTTCTGGGACCTCTCTGGCTAAGCAACTCCAGGCTGCCGATGTCACCTCCTTATCTGCAAAACACAGAGAACCATACACAGCATTCGGGGCTGTCGACAGGATCAAATGAGAGCTCTTTTATGCAGGGCCTTCTAGGTGCGCAAAAGGCTCCCTCTCTTCCCTCCTCCACCTGTCCATCCCGCCTCCCTGCCTTGTCTTCTTTCCCCTTTGCTGAAGTTCGGCTTGCATAACACCCAGATGATCTTTCTGGAACTCCACTAGCATCAGGCTGCTCCCTAAATCCCAAATCTCAAGTGCCTTCCCATTGCCAATGCAGCCAGCCGCCTCTCTGTCTGCCACGCAGGCCCCCAGCTCTAGACATCACCTCTCCTGTCCACGTTGCTGTCTTACCATTCGGGAACGTGCGCAGTCTGGTTGTGGGGCGGCCATTCGTGCTGACTTGCTCCTCTCTGCCCTTCCTTCTGCTGTCTCAGCCTCCTGGAATGCCCTTTCCCGCCTCTCCATCGGTGCAGGCATCCCTTGCTGCCCTGTGTGTCTCTCCCTTCTCTGATTTCCCATTTCATTGACTGTTCGTGTCAGTTTCTTCAGTCCCAAATCACGGAGGCTAGTATGTCTTCGGTTGTTTCCTGTGTCTGTATCTTTTTCTTAACAACATTACTCTCTGTTTCTCCAGGGCAGACCGAGGTCGTGTACCTCTCTGCTTCCCCGCTGGCCAGCAGAGCCAAGTGGGAACGTGGGACGAGCTCTGGACTTGAGCCGTGAGGCCTGGGTCCAAATCCTAGGTCTAGCACTTACTAGCTGTAAAATACGTAACTTACCTTCTTCATCAGAAGGCTGCTTTTTTCAAATGTATTTGCCCATTGAATAATATTTATTGAGCACCTACTATGTGCCAGGCCTGTGCTTTTCAACACATATAAGCTCATCTAACACTCATTATTTCAATCTGGTAACCTCAGCTCTGGAACTGAGCTCTCAAATCTTAGCAGAGAGTTCTTGGGGATTAAATAAATTAAGATTGTAAATGAATTTGCATATGTTTGACCACAGTGGATGCTCAGCCAGTCTTTGCTGAATCTGACTATTAGGTCCTCAATAAATTGAATGTCACTGACTCACTCACAGACAGCGCTGAAGATACAGTAGTGAGTAGGACGGCTTCCCTGTCCTCATGGAACATTCAATTCAGACCAGCAAAGGATGAGATGGACATGAAATAAATAGCGACAATTGTCATAAGGACTATTTTTGGAACATGTAAGGGGACTGACTGTACTGTAAGGGGTACAGTATTGGTACAGACGGAGGAGGGAAGAGAGGTAGCCTTTGCTGAGCCCCTCTGAAGAAGATAATGAGCTCACATCTGAGGGATCTGAAGTATGTAAGTGGGAAGAGAAAGGGAAAAGGCTTAAGAGGTGGAGACAGTGGGCCTTCCAGGCAGCGGAAATAGCCAGTGCAAAGATCCCGAGGCCAGAAAGCACAGAGCCGTCCACAGGAAATTCAGCTTCGCTTGGTGAGCAGTAAGGAGAGAGGGGCAAGGTGAGGCTGAAGGCAGACTCTTCCAGAGCAGAGCCTGACTGGCCATGCTGAAGAATTTGGACTTGATGCACAAGAGGGAGGACCACTGGGAGACTCAGGCCAGGGGAGTCACATGGTCAGGGGTGCATTTCGGAAGCTCACTCTGGGTGCTGTATGAAGAATGGATAAAAGGGTGAGAGTGAATTCAGGAGAGCAGGACTGAGTGAAAGAGACATCAATGCCTGGAACACTCCCAATAAAGACTCCAGAGGGTCTGTGGGTCTAATACCTGACTTCAGGGACCAGTGCTCAGAAGAACAGAAGTGGCCTCCGGTCCTGAACACTGTCACCTTCCTGAAGCACATCTGTCCCAACGCACCACTTCTTGCCTTGTCCACACTCTTTCTGGATGGCCTGCTCTAGGGTAGGGGTAAAAAACAACAACAACAACAAAAAAAAAACCCCGCCAGCACCACCCCATTCTGAAGTGTGGGCTAAGCCACAAACTGGTTTGAACCTGTCCTTTCAGAGCTGGCTGCAAAGCAAAGACCTACCTGGCCTGGCTCGGGGCCGCCTGTCTGCATTCTTCTGCCCACACTCACCCTTCTGAGGCGAGGGCAGAGGCAGGGCCCTCCTCCACCCCTTCCTATCCTGACAGCTAGCAGTGGCCCAACCTCTGCTTACATAATCTGAGCCCAGGGCATGGCTCCGCTCTCTCCTTTGGGCCGAGCGGCTTCTGGAGGTGGGGTTAACAGGTGGGTTCTGGGTTGGAGATGGGGAAATAGAAACGAATTTCTGGTCTCTGTAGTTCTGCCCACTCAGAACTGATGGTCTAGGCTTTGGGCATAGCCATAGCTCACACACCCCAGGTTCAGGTGATTCTCCAACCCCCACTATTCAAGCTTCTTCTATTCTTTTTTTTTTTTTAAGATTTTTTAAAATTTATTTTTCAGAGAGAGAGACAGCCAGCGAGAGAGGGAACACAAGCAGGGGGAGTGGGAGAGGAAGAAGCAGGCTCCCAGTGGAGAAGCCTGATGTGGGGCTCGATCCCAGAACGCTGGGATCACGCCCTGAGCCAAAGGCAGATGCTTAAGGACTGCGCCATCCAGGTGCCCCAAGGTTCTTATATTCTGTTGGGAGAAATTAGAGTGACCTTTCACTGGGGTCAGGGGAGTGTGGTTTTAGCTCTCTGCTCTTGTCACCAACCTAGGCAAGTAGCCATGACTTCCCTGGCCTTAGGTTTCTTCCACTGTAAAATGACGGACTGAANTGCCCCAAGGTTCTTATATTCTGTTAGGAGAAATTAGAGTGACCTTTCACTGGGGTCAGGGGACTGTGGTTTTAGCTCTCTGCTCTGTCACCAACCTAGGCAAGTAGCCATGACTTCCCTGGCCTTAGGTTTCTTCCACTGTAAAATGACGGACTGATCACTTGTGCTGTGTGTACTTGACTGGGAGAAAGAAGACCAATGTGAAGGGACTCAGAACAATACAATACAATACCAATTAAAAATACAATACCAGTGTAAAAAGTATCAATATTATCAGTAATAACAACAACAATAATGATAACCTTATGTTCAGGGGGACTCATCTATGGCTGTCAAAGCCCTGAGGACCGTTTAACTGGATCTCGAAAAGTAGTGATGTTTCCCACCTCCATTTCCCTCCTGTCCCTAACCCTAATGTAGTCAAGGCTAGGACAGAGGCTCTTCCTGCTCAAAATTATGGTGCCCTGGATTAGGGAAGCTTCATCATGGCAGTGGGCTTGAGGGCTAGACATCCTCTCTCTCTCTTATCATGAAGCTCCATTAGACTAAAATAGGTTCTTCCTAGGGAAGGGGTGGAGATCATTTGTAGCTCAGAAATGGCAGTTGCAAGGTGCCCCAGGCAGGATGGAAATTGACAAGGAAAACAGAGGATTCCTGGAAGGAGTCAGTGCCAGAGGCCAGGCAAGATGAGAGTACTAAGCCAACCCGAGGACAAAATACAAAGTAGCTAGATGTGCCTTCACATCCCAGCCTCTCTTCCTCCCAAGGGTGCCCCTCTTTCCGAAGGTTTTCATGAGATTTTCCGTGTCTGACCCCTCCTGGGACACTGACACTGTAGAAACCTCATGCATTTAAGCCAAAGGAATGAATGTCTAAGAACACACATCCCTATCCTGAAACCTAATCAGCCAAGACCACCAGGCACACATCTGTCATCTGACAAAATCACATTTATTGACTCACTGCCATGAGGGAGGGTATTTCAGAGGAACTATAAAACAAAGCTCAACAAGAGGGAAGAGGGGAAGCATCTCCGGTAAGGTTTGGGTTCCTGCTGAAGAATTTTGAGGAGAGTCTCAAGGAAGTGAGGTTCAGTTCTGAACTGATTGCTGTTTCCAATGCAGGATTCGGATATGTGGAAATGACTTAGGGATTGGATGCTGTCATGAGTCGAGGGCCATTTAGCAATTGGGGATCCCAGCACAGCGAGTCTGTGAGCATGTCTGGTAAGAGGATAGAGGCCACTCAGATGGCGGGGGGGGGGGCTCTATTCTTTATGCCATTTCACATCTGCTGCATGACTTTGGGAAAAACCATGTTTCTTATTAACTTTGCAGCTAGTTTTTTATCTGTGTCTGTCCTGCCAATGGATTAAGGGAGGGTTGCTTTTTATTTTTCATTCTGAGCAGTTTTTCACTCTTTCAGTTTAGGACATGGATTTTACTCTTTCACTACCACCACTGATTATAGGACCTTCCGGTTAGCTGGCTATCTATCTACCTGTTGTCACATGATGACTTGGGATAGTGCTCCTGGAGTCAGACTGCCTGTGTTTACACTCTGGTTCAACTACTTACTTATCCCTGAGATCTTTGGCAATGATTTATTGTCTTCATCTCTCAGTTTTCTCACCCGTAAAGTAGGAAAAAAAAAAATAAGAGCGCTTACCTCATAGGGTTGTTGTGAAGATTAGCAAGATAATACATGTGAAGTTCTTAGACCACTGCATGGCCCTTAACCTTAGTTAGAGCTCAATAAACATCAGTGATTTTCTTCCAATTATTTTTATTTTAAAAGTAACCTAATTTTTGGTTAAAGGTGACAGATTTACTATACATGTTTTCTCTCCTTTCAAAGATCCCTCTAAATAATAAGAAGGAATTAAAATGTATAAATTCTTGAGCAGTGAAGATGAGTAAGGAAAGGGTTAAGGTCTAGGCAGGGAGAGATAGGAGGTCTCTGACTCCCCTTAACTAGGCTCACACAGGGGTTTACATGACCAGGCTCACAGAAACCCCAAATGTGGAGAAATGCTAGGCCTATACAACCAGAGATAAGGGAACAAACCAGACCACCTGGCCCTGACGGTTAGGGAGTATTTTCTTTTTTAAAGATTTTATTTATTGTCAGAGAGAGACAGAACACAAGCAGGGGGAACAGCAAAGCAGAGGGAGAAGCAGGCTCCCCACTGAGCAAGGAGCCTGATGCAGGACTCAATCCCATGACTCAATCCCAGGACCTCGGGATCATGACCTGAGCCACAGGCAGCTGCTTACCTGACTGCGGCACCCAGGTGTCCTGGTTAGGGAGTATTTTATTCTGGCAGCTACACTGTAACCACAGAGAATGACCAGACCTCAAAGAAGTAAGCCGTTATGGGTGGTATCAATAGTCCTTGCTCAAACCAAGACAGCGAAAGTATTTCAAGGCCACGAGCTTTCCAGTTGGTTCTCAATAAAAGACGGGCAGTAAAAGCCCACAGGGCAACCCATCTGGGACCCCTCTCACTCTAGAGAGCTTTTTTCCTTTCCTTTCTGTTCCCTCCTTCACTTAATAAACTTCCATTTCACTTCACCCTTTCGTGTCCGCGAGATTCATTCTTTGACTCCATGAGACAAGAACCCTGCAATCCTGTAACAGAGACCCATAGGGAGATGAGAGACACCAACAGACACTTGGAAGCCATGAAGAGATGGCGGAGCGACAGCTGATGAAGCAGAGAGCAGGAATGGAGGTGGGGGGTGGGGAGGCTGTGTGTGTTGGGGGAAATAAAATAGAGGAGGGGCTTCCATGCTCTGCAGAGCCCGGTGGACATGGACCTAGCAAATGCCAAGTGGAATGAAGTCAGGAGTGACACCTGGGTTGGGCAGCGGGACTTTGCTGAAATCCTGTACACGCAGATCGGCTAAACGCTTACCAAAAGCCCTTGCTCAAAATACACAGAAGCCATGCACCAGCCTCCCCAGGGCCATAAAACAATCAACAACCACACACAAACAAAACTCCTAAACAAAAGCCAACAGAGGGCTTTTTCTCTTGAGACACTGAATGGTTCCAGAGAAAAGATACTCCCCAAATGGCATTTAGATGTCAGGGTAACTGCTGGCTCCCACCCCACCTGCATGAAGCAAAGCCCATATGTGGACATGGAACTCCCAATCCGCTGTTTTAAAATACGAATAGACAACCAAGGATAATCCATGTCTTAGGAGGGCCTTTACTGAGAAAGAGGGAGAGAGAAACAATCGTCAAGAAATGGATAGCTTAAAGAAGGGAATTTAAAAAATATTCAAGTTAATATGCTCAGAGATACTTATGACAACCATAATAAAGGGCGGACCACAAATTTAATATCCAGTGTAAGGATAGAAAATAGGGATTTAATTTTTAGGAGTCAGGAAGTACACATGTGAGTATGCATGTATCTAGATAGATAGATATAAACTTAATGTACAGATACGTACATTAGAGAGTTGAACCTCACTTGAAAGGATAATCTATCCTATTAAGATAATACCACAAATACCCACATACCCACCACCTCGCCTCAGAAAGAGAATATTACTGGTTCCTTTGACATCTTTGCGGCCCTCCCTCCCTGATCAGATCTTCCCCTCCCTCTGCCCAAATTTTGTGGTGATCATTTCCTTGCTTTTCTTTATACTTTCTCACATCAGTATTTATTCCTAACCAGTGCATCGCTTATTTTTCCTTCTTTTTGATCTTTATATAAGTGAAATCACACTTTCTGTGTTCTGGGTTTTTTTTTGTTTTGGTTTTTTTTTTTTTGCTTAACCCTATATTTGCTTTTAAACAACAGTTTTATTAAGATATAATTGACATGACATAAAATTTACCCTTTTAAAGTGTACAACTCAATGGTATTTAGTACGGCTGTGCGACCACCACCATTTAACTCTGGAACATTTTCATCACCCCAAAAAGAAACCCTATACTCCTTAGAAGTCACTCTCCACCCTCCCCTCCCCCAGGCCCTGGAAAGCACTGATCTACTTTCTGTGTCTATGGACTTGCCAATTCTGTACATTTCACGTAAATGGAATCGTACAATATCTAATCTTTTGCAACTGGCTTCTTTCACTTAGCATAATGTTTCCGAGGTTCATCCATTCATATGGTAGCATGTATCAGTACTTCCTTCCTTCTAAGACTGAGTAATGCTCCGTTGTGTGGATATGCTACATTTTTTTTTTTATCCATCCATTGCTGATGGGCAATTTGGGCTGTTTCCACTTCTGAACTATTATGGATGTTTCTGTGAACATTCATGCAATTTTTTGGGGTTTTTTGTTTGTTTATTTGTTTGTTTTGTCTGTATTTTGGGTTTGTTTTTTTGTTTTGGGTTTTGTTTTTGTTTTTGCTTTTGTTTTTTGCATGGATCTATGTTTTTATTTTCTTTGAGAATACTAAGAGTAGAATTGCTGGGTCATATGGTGAAGGCTATGCTTAAGTTTTTGAGGAACTGGCACACTGTTTTCCAAAGTGGCTACACCATATTACGTCCCTTCCAGCAATGTATGATGGTTAAGATGATATTTTGAGAAGCATTCATGATGCCTGTGACTATAGTCCATCCACTTTATGTCCGTACCACACTTTATGCATTCAATTGTTGAGGGTCATTTGGGTTGTTTCCAGTTTTTTGCTGTTATACACAGCACTTGGACGAAGGCTCTCCTACAGGCCATCTGGCATGCATGTGCCAGAGCTCCTTCAGGGTCTATGCCCAGCAGTGGAGTTGCTGGATCATAAGGTATGCACATTTCCAACCTTATTAGATAATTCTGAATTGTTTTTCAGTCTCGTTCTAGTAAGCACTTCATTCACAGCGTTTAAGAGCTTCTGTTTCTCTACATCATCTCCAACTCTTGACATCAGATTTTAAAAATCTTAGCTAACCTGTTGAGTATGCAATGTTCTCTCATTGTGGTTTTTTTAATTGGCATTTTCCCCATTACTCATCTTACTGAACATCTTTTTGTATGTTTTGGGGCCCTATTTGTCTCTTAGTGAAAAGTAAGATGTCTTTTGTCAGCCCTCCTCTTGATTTATTTTTATTTTTCTTATGATTTGTGGGTGTTTTTCCTATATGCTGGATACAAATTCCTTTGTTACTTAGGTATGTGATGCAATTATGTTCTCTGACCTTGTGGCTTTTCTTCTCTTTCTCTTTAGCACCATAAACAGTATCAAAGTATTCAGCTATATACAGTATATTAATGTATTAAGCATATCCACCTTTTCCTTTCGTTTGTGACAAAATAAAACCCTTCTTTTCCTTGAAGTCGATACTCTTCTGCTATTGTTCTTCTAAATGTTTTGTCTTTTGCATTTAAATTTTTTTTTTTTTTAAAGATTTTATTTATTTATTCGACAGAGATAGAGACAGCCAGTGAGAGAGGGAACACAAGCAGGGGGAGTGGGAGAGGAAGAAGCAGGCTCATAGCAGAGGAGCCTGACGTGGGGCGATCCCAGAACGCCGGGATCACGCCCTGAGCCGAAGGCAGACGCTTAACCGCTGTGCCACCCAGGCGCCCCTGCATTTAAATTTTTAATCCACCTGGAATTTATTTTTATATATGATATAACAAGGGACTTGATTTGCTTTTCCCAGAACCCGGAGATCATGACCTGAGCCAAAGGCAGGCACTCAACCGACTGAGCCACCCAGGTGCCCCCAAATTAAATAATTTTGTATATTGATTTTAAACTTGGCAATTTTGCTAAACTGTCAGTAAGTCTAACAATAAATCTCCAGATTATTTGGAGTTTCCCATGTGAGTATTCATATCATTGGCAAATAATGAGAATCTTATTTCATCCTTTGTTCATTCTTATACTTTTTCTCTTTTTTTCTTGCCTTGTCAAGCTGGCTAAAATCTTTACTGCAATCTTAATTTTGTTCCTGAATTTAAAAGCACTACTTTTAATGTTTCACTAATGATTTACCATGTTAATACTGTAGTGTTTTTTTTTTAATAGATTTCTTTGATCAGGTAAAGAAAATTACTGTTTCTAGTTTACTAAGAGGTGGGTTTTAATCTTTTTTTTACTGGATAAATGTCGAATGTCATGTCACATTTTTTCTAGACCTGTTGGGGTGAATATCTCTTTAAATGTCTAATGGGATGAATTATATTAAGATATTTTCCAATACAACTGAATTATATTAAGATATTTTCCAATACAACTTCTTGGAATAAACTTATATTATTTGGGGGAAAACATAGCTACATTATGTTTAGAATATTTCACTTAGGTTTTTTTAAAAAACCTGTATTCATAAATATGACTAATCTTTTTTTCTTTTTCATACTTTCTCTGTACAGTTTAGGGATGCAGCTTCCATTACTCTCATAAAATAAATTTGGGACAATTGCCTCTCCCATTACCTTCTTTAAGAGTTTGAGTAAATGTGGATTATCTACTCCCATCTCTTAAATATATGACAGAACTCACCTTTATAATTGTTTGGGCCCAGTGTTTTCTTTGAGATTCAATTTCTTTAACAGTTATAAATCTGTTAGAGGCAGTTGCTACCAGTTACATTTTTCAGGCAGAGTTGGTCTTTACCAGTTAGTTATGTTTCTCTAGGAGTTTGTCCATTTCACCTAAGAATACAAGTTAATTGGCTTTAAGTTATGTATAACATTCCTCTATTATCTTTAATCTTGTTAGTTACTCTTTTTTAATTCCCGGTATTGTTTGCTTTGCTTTCCTTACTTGAATCATCTTTCCAGAGCTTTGTTAATAATCCCTTTGATCTTGTTGTCTCTCTGTATTTTATATTCTATTTCAAGTGTTGCTCTTTTTTTACATTTTCCCTCTTCACCTTTACTTGGTTTTCTTCTGTGGGTCTTTTTCTGACATCTCTAGTTGGATATTTAATCCAGTTTAATTATTTAGTATTCAGCCATACTTCTCTTTTCTAATACAATTGAAGTTTATAAATTTCCCTCAAATATTTATTTTAGTTTTGAAATTTTGTGTTTCTATCGTTTATGTTGAAATATTTTTCTAATTCATATTATTTCTATTTTAACACTTTCCGTATTTGAGATCTGTTATAAAATTTCCAAATCCATGGCCCTAAAAATATGGTATGTTTTTCGTTACTGAATTTTTTTTTTAAGATTTTATTTATTTACTTGACAGAGAGAGAGACAGCCAGTGAGAGAGGGTACACAAGCTGGGCGAGTGGAGAGGAAGAAGCAGGGTCCCAGCAGAGAAGGGAGCCCGATGCGGGGCTCGATCCCAGGACCCTGGGATCATGCCCTGAGCCGAAGGCAGACGCTCAACAACCAAGCCACCCAGGTGCCCCTTTGTTACTGAATTTTAACATAATTCTTTTGTGATCAGATGATAAGATCTCTTTGATACTCTTTGAAATTTGTTGAAAATTGATTTATGATTTACCATGGTGGTCAATTCTTGAAATTTTTAAAAAGTCTCTATTTTAAAAGAGTATGTTTTCTTTCATTAGTACATTTCTTATGTGTCCATTAGGTCAACCTTGTTGTCTGATTCATAATGATATTTTTAGAAATGCAAAGACTGGAGAAATTTTCCTGTTGAGCTTCCTTTGTTAGTAAATGATTAGCAACATGCTTCAGCAAATAAAGGAGTCAGCTAAGACCGAGGAAAACAAGGGACCCAAGAAACAGTGGCTCTCAGGAATGCAGTGATGCCCCAGGATGCCAGCTACGTGGCAGGTCTCCAAGTGCTCTAGGAGGAAGGAGCTCTGCGAGCAGAGGCTTATGTCCTCCTCCCCTATTCCAAGCAAAGACTTGAGAGATTGTAAATATTTTGGATGGTAATTTTTCAATATGCCATCAAAATCTTTAAAACTTTCATTTGATAAAATCATTGGAAGGTGTACGAAGACAAATGAATAAGGATAGTCACTGAATCATTATTCATGTTAAAAAGTGATTATAAACCAATAAAGGATTGGTTGTTGAATGTATAGTCTCTGTATATGATGTAATGTTCTGTAACCATCTAAAATGATGTTATAGAAGATGAAATGACATCACCAAATAAGTCAGGGTATACTGGCAAATGAAAAAACATGACTTGGAAAAAAAGTTTACAGAATAGTTTAATTTTGTGGGAAAATACACATGGTAGATAAGCATTCAGATGTTAAAACTGGGTATCTTTATATGGTGGAGTTATGGGTAAATTTTAATTTTTTTCTTTAGCTTCCTGTATTTTAAAATATAAAACTATGTAATTATAACTTTTATAATAAAATCCATTTTTTATACCAAAGATTTTACTTATTTATTTGACAGAGAGGGAGAGCACAAGCAGGGGGAGCAGCAGGCAGAGGGAGAGGGAGAAGCAGGCTCCCAGCCCCAGGCAGACACTCAACTGACTGAGCCACCCAGGCGCCCCATAAAATCCATTTTTAAAACAGTAAATAGTTTGTTCCTGTCACCTCAGCGCAACAGTCTTTGGGAATTGGTTTTGATGTAAGTTGAGCCTGTTGGGAGTGGTCCTGGGGGGCTTTCTTACTGTAAAAGGGGAGTAGGAACATGGAAAATGGACCAGCAAGGGACAGGGTGAGAGACCTTGCACATCGGGACTAGTAGGGGCAGGGAGAGCAGCCGGACCAGACAAGTTTCTACAGCCAGTGCTCTGTTAATCCCCGGGACACCTGCCCCCGGGGGGGGGGGCCCAACACAGCAAACGCTGGGTCTGTGCCATGAAGGAGGTGACAGAGGAGAGTCTGTTTGAGCCTCAAAGGGCTGGTTAAAGAAAGGGGGGGGGGAGTGAAACTACTACAAAGGTAGGCAGGAGTAAATTCAAAATAATCTAGTATTATTTTGATATACTGGCTGAATTATGTAAGTGATAGTAGTACCGAGTAAATGATCAGAGTTCTGAGAATTTGTGGAGGAAAGGTAGGTGAGGTGCTTGGAACATAGACTGGTTCTCTCCAAAACAAATCTTTTTAAAGAGTGTGTCTTGCCTACTAGGCATGTTAGCTTCTCGTTAAGTGTTTGTGGAAGGAAACAAGGTAGAGAGGAAGGAAGAAATAGAAGGGAAGGGAAGGAGGGAGGGATGAAAAATGAAGCGACATCTTAGGAGGAAGGTGTGGCTAAGCCAGTGGTTCTCAAAGTGTGGTCCGGTGGGGGGCCTGGGTGGTTCAGTCTGTTAAGCATCTGACTCCTGGTTTCTGCTCAGGTCATGATCTCAGGGCGATGAGTTTGAGCCCGGCATTGGGCTCCGCGCTGAGCATGGAGCCTGCTTAAGATTCTCTACCTTGCCCTCTGCCCCCCCCCCATTTGCACATCCTCTCTCTAAAATAAATAAATAGATAGATAGATGATAGATAGATAAGTAGATAGATAGAGTGGTCCCTAGACCACCACCATCAACACCAAGTGGGAACTTGTTAAAAATGCAAATTCTCAGGCCCCAGCCTGGCCCTGGGGTGAGAAATCGGAAACCATAGGGTGGGGCACAGCAATGTGTGTTTTAACAAGCTTCCGGGTGATTCTGAGGTGGCTGAAGTTTGAGAACCACTGGGCTAAGCAAAATCGAGGCTGGCATGAGCAGGTTGTAGGTAAGGCGATTCATGTTGCTGGAGCAAAGAAGTCATATCAGTGGTTGATGAGACCAGCTGGGAAATATACTCTGTATTATTGGAGGAAAAATAAATTGATTTTTTTTCCAGAAACAACACAGCTGATATTTATATCCAACTAATAGGAAGGAAATGTGTTAAAGAAAAATAATCACCCCTACTCTCTTCTCACCAGCATACCAATTAGTTTAATATTTTCTCTGTCCCTTTATAGTGTTTGTACCTATGTGTAGATAATATTTACACAATTATAATGAAGTCCTACAAGCAATTTTGGGGATGTGTTTGCTTGTTTTGGTATTTTGTAGTGGACCAGAGTTTTGATACATTAATCGATGAGTTTAAACTTTACTCTGGTTTATGCTGTTGTATTTTATATCTTTGCCTTCCTAGGCTGTCTCTGGAGGCTTGTTAGAATAGGAACAAATAGTAAGCAATTATTGGGTTTAAAATTTCAAAAGCTGAGACCCAGGCCAAAGAAAAAAGCATTTGAAAGTACTTAAACAGCCAGAATCTGTTTTTCTCACCTCAGAGACTTGATACGGTCCATTGGGCTAGGACAGGAATGCGGTNACCTCAGAGACTTGATACGGTCCATTGGGCTAGGACAGGAATGCGGTGAATCAAAAGGAACATGTGTGTCTTGGGCCCTTTTCCCACACGGTCTGCTCCCCCAGGACCTCATGGATGAGACCTGAACCACCTTCCTGAAAAGAGTCCGGAGAAGTGCTAAGTGTGGCAGAAGTCCTTCCACTGAGTGCCACGTGAGAGCAGTGATGACCCTGTGACCCAGGGAAGGTGCGAGGACCCGACACCACCTCTCAGAACTCACAGACCCAGAGTCATTTGATGAAACAGACCGAATGTGGCTAAAACGGAGGCTGGCCTGAGGAACCTGCACATTAGGGAACACAGAACAATCCAAATCCGACGTGGATCCATGACCAAAGAAGACAGAGGTCGGTGAACATCCTGATGGGAGCCATCAAGAGCAGGTAATGACAAAGTACTGAGCGCAACTCCAGGGGAAAGCAAAACAGTTGGGAGGAGAAGTGGGAACAGGACAGAATTGCCCAAGAGTCCCCAGAATGGAGCCAACCAGGAACATAATGCTTCACGCAATGGGGGCTCGAAGGAGAAAGTAAGTCTGCTTATAGCAAATTAAACAAAGTTACATTTTCGGCACAACTGAGTATGTAATCTAAGATTTGTACTCGCTGCGATGATGTAAGATTTTTTTCATGTCTTATAACAATAGTGATGAAATTGACTAT
>NC_048225.1:96905409-96905623 GCF_002007445.2 Ailuropoda melanoleuca
CAAATGCTGCAGTGTCTGGTGGGAGAGTCAGATGTGTAAAATGATCACCTGATGCAACATAAATAGGGTTACAAAATCATGTGTAACTTGAGTCTTCTTTTCCTTAGGGTAGATTCCTTTTTTTTAATAATTTTTATTTTGTTATATTAGTCACCATACAGTACATCCCCAGTTTTTGATGCGATGTTCCATGATTCATTATTTGCATATAACA
>NC_048225.1:96909701-96916346 GCF_002007445.2 Ailuropoda melanoleuca
AAGTCTACACATCATCTTGACCATTGTTACTCTGAACTCCATTTCTGATAATTTGGTTATATCCATATCCATCAGTTCTGTGGCAGAGGCTACAGACTCATTACCTTTTCTTTGCCGGGGGGACTTCTCCTTCTTGTCATTCTGATGAGGAGAGGTTGTGGGGTTGCCCAGAGCCCAAATTATTGACCAGGACCCAGGCCATGTGCCCTTGTTTTATAGGGATCTTAGGGATGTGGGCTTCTTGATTTTTCAACCTGCCCTCTGGGGGCGGGACCTGCCACGCCGATACTCAGGAAACCCTGTTTGGGTAGAGTCTCCGTGTCCCCTGCGAGGGGGGATGGGGATGGGCACACTGTGAGCCGGTATTTCCAGGCTTTTGTTCTCTGGTGGCTTTCCCTGGTGGTTTGCTGTGCCTCTTCTGAGAGTCAGAGCAGCAGTGGCCGAATCCTAGCCTCTGTCTCAGAACAGAGAGATCATAGTCTGCTCTCCACTGAGCTCTTTTGACCACTTTAACTCTGTTTCTGTGGGTGCTGCTAAAAACCCTGCAGCATCCTGGGATGTGCGCCCCACAACCGGTGTCCCAGCCCTCATTTCCAGGGCCGGCACGTCTCTGTCCTTTGTTCTTCTAACACCACCAGTCACCCCCAGTTCCCGCCTGCACTCCGAACTCCCTTTTTCAGTGTGGTTTGCGTGCTCCGGGGCTCCGGTTTTCAGTCTGGTCGCGTGTGCTCCCGAGCTCCTGGTTTTAGCCTGGTTCCAGTCAGTTCTCCGGAGCTCCGGTTTTCGGTTTGGACACACGCGCGCTCCCGGCTCTCGGTCTCAGTCTGCTGTCTTGCGGGTGCCATCCGCGAGTCCGTCCGCTCCCCCGTTCAGGTGGCTACTGCTTCCTGGTGCCTGAGCACGGTGGCTCCCTCCCCCTTCCGTTTATCTTCCAATATCTGTGCACGGATTCACGGCTCCCTGCTTTGTACCTCAATACTCAGCACTGGAGATGTTCATTTGTAGAGATCCAGTTGTATCTTCCCACATCTCAGGCTGATTCCGTGCGTTTTCAGGCTGGTTTGGTACCTATCCAGCTCAGCTTGGGACCAGCTGAGAAAGGGTCCCCTACTCCTCCGCCATCTTAACTCCTCCTTGCAGAAAGTGGTCACTTTTCTGTTCATAGAGTTTCTGCTACTCTTTTCCTCATTCTCCAGTTTCATTCATAGGTATTCAGAATGGTTTGGCAGCTCTCTAGCTGAATTCCTGGGACCAGGCGAACTTTAGGTCTCCTGCTCCTCTGCCATCTTGGAACCAGGATCCTTAGGGTAGATTCCAAATAGTGGGATTCCTGGGTTACGTGGTATTGACAAGTCGCTTTCTAAAATGCATCAATTTACACTACAATGAAGCAATGACGGTTTCTATTATACTCCCCATTCCCTTGATTCTTACGTGTTCTAGAAATGTTCTCCAAATTTTGTTTATTTAAATTGCTGTGGGGGGCAGGGCAGATTTTTAGAAGTATTTTAATTTCTCCTTTCCTATTTTATTTCTTCCATGACTTTAAAGCTTAGAAAATAACTCCTTAAGAGATAGGATAAATACTCATTTCTATATTCTATTAGTTTTAAAACATGATTTGATTTTTCTTCAGTTGTTCAATTAATTAATCCACCTAGAATTTATTTCAACAATTAATTGGAACAATCTCTCTAAATTACTAGCTAAGACTGTTCTTCCTCTACTTATTATTTGAAGATGCTTATCAAATGCAAAATTCTCACTGTTCTAGGATAATATTTTTTGAGATATTATACCCAGTACTGCCTAGACTGATTAGCTCATGGCTCCCATATGTTGAATAAATGATATCCACAGTTTCATGGGGAAAGAACCATCAAGAATGAGGCAGCTACTGCTTGGTGTTCCAGGCTATGTTGAGAAAGTTTAAGAAAAAAGAAAAAAGAAAAGCTGGAGGAGTTTCAGATAGCCCAAGCTTAGTGAGCTGGTCAAGGACACATCACTGATCAGAGAGGAACACGGAATAAGATGGTAGTGAAGTTCCCACAACAGAGAAAGGGCAAAGGTCTCCCTGGTGCTGAGATGGGGAGCTGGGTGTGAGAGGGAGGACAGAGGGCGAAGGTTCACCTGAAATGCTTGTCTCCCTTCCTCACCCCAGGATGGAGCATTGACAAAAGGTGGGGTTGGCAGGAGGTGGGGACATAAAATGACAACCAGTTAGATTTGGAGAATCTGAGAATTTCAGGAAGCTGGTGTTCTGTACAAGCTGGGTGGAGCTTGGGGAAACTACAGGCCGCACAGAGAAAGGCTTCACCAGTGGGATGCCACACTGCCATGATCCAAGATGGGGGACATAGTAGTGACTGAGCCAAGCCTCCTCCCCCACCCCCCTCCCCAGCTTGTCAGAAAGAACACAATCTACGGGTTTCTGACACTCATGAAGAGTGGGATAGCTGACAGACCAGAAGAGACCTAGGCTCTAAATAAGGAAACTCAGAGGGTGAGTTTCTTGCTGACTGTAGGTCAAAGGCTGCCCTCATGTCTTTGCCATACGGCTCTCTCCACTTATCACCAGAGGCAATAGGAAGGGCCAGGTTCTGGGTGGCAGTTGACCAGACCAGGCCCATTGACCAGACCAGGCCAGCTGTGCCTTCATCATCAAGCAGGACGAGACTCTCAGTGGAAGCTGTTGGGGCCCAGGGGATAGCTGAGCAATATCACTGCACCCAATATCACCAATATCACCTCCCAGCAGCCTGGGAAAGGGTGACCCTTCCAAGCTGTTAGGACTTGACTGCTTTACCCACAGAAGGTCTGAAGATGAGAGAGGCTAAGTTACCATCATTAGTCATCAGTTGAAGTATCTTGCCAGGGTCACCTGGTCCCTGCTATCAACAAACAGAAGGCAGCACCCAGTGCAGAGAAAGGGGACCCCTCTTACACTGTTGGTGGGAATGCAAACTGGTGTAGCCACTCTGGAAAACAGTATGGAGGTTCCTCAAAAAGTTATAAATAGAATTACTCTACGACCCAGCAATTTCACTACTAGATATTTACCCGAAGGATACAAACATAGTGATTCGAAGGGGCACCTGCACCCCTGTGTTCATAGCAGCAATGTCCACAACAGCCAAACTATGGAAAGAGGGCAGATGTCCATCAACAGATGAATGGATAAGGAAGATGTGCTATATATACAATGGAATTGTATTACTCAGGCATCAAAAAGAATGAAATCTTGCCATTTGCAATGATGGAACGAGAGGGTGTTACGCTAAGCCAAATAGTCAGAGAAAGAAAAATACCATATTATTTCACTCATATGTGGAATTTAAGAAACAAAAGAGATGAACATGGGGGAAGGGAAGGAAAAATAAAATAAGATGAAAACAGAGAGGGAGATAAACCATAAGAGACTCTTAACTATGGGGTTGCTGGAGGGGAGGTGGGTGGGTGGATGGAGTAACTCGGTGATGAGCATTAAGGAAGGCACATGATGTAATGAGTACGGGGTGTTATATGCAACTGATGAATCACTAAATTCTACCCCTGAAACTAATGATACACTATATGTTAACTAAATTGAATTTAAATAAAAAATTTAAAAAAAGAAGTTAGCATTCAGAATAGAATGTAATTGTAAACCAAAATTTTACTTTTGTATTTCTGAATAATATATATATTTTGAAATTACCACCACCACCACACACACACACACACACGCACACACACACACACACAGAAGGCCCTTTCTGGGCTTTTTTCTCCTTTATTAATTTGAAACGTATCTCTAAAGTCAGAACAGAAGTGTGTTTGGGACATGTTATGTCCATAGGCAATGGAGAAGGAGATCTCNGTTTGGGACATGTTGTGTCCATAGGCAATGGAGAAGGAGATCTCTTTTCTTCCTCCCCGCCCCCCCTTTTAATAGGTACAGTTGGGAACTCCTTATACTTTGTGTCAGAGGAACTCAAAACTCTTTCATGTACTGCTAACCTCGTGGATAGTGGAGGAAGCTTGGTGCTGGGAGTCAATGCTGGAACGTGGGGTAGTTTGAAAAACACTGCCAGATTAGCTTCTAGAGAACCCCGCGTGGCCTCTTGTTCCCTCACATTCCACATGTCCTGGAATAGTCCCCTGTCTGAACACAGTAACTAAAAATGCCCCCTTTCACTTTCCAAAGTGTCCTTGTCTGGCCATGGAGCCTTCCTGCCACAAGGCGGCAGCATCTGCCCAGACTTGGAAAAGTTACAGCTTGTGGGCAGTTCCAGGGGCTGAAGCCAAGAACGCGGCCCCTTCATTCACCCAGGACAGGGCTCCAGCACCAGACCCTGACATGAGGGCACTGTGGACTGCAAGGACTTGTAGTCCATGTCCATCCCCTGCCATGGGACAGGCGGCACAGCTGTAGCTGGCAGCTGTGAGAGAAGGGTCCCGGGGCGGGGATGCTGTGCGCATGTGGAATTAGACTTTGCTCCAAGCATTTCCGGTGTGATGCTCAGGGGAGGGTCCTCTCCAGCAGCACTGTCTCAGATCCTCACCTACAGAGACACTAGTCCTTGTGCGGAAGGTACAGATGCTTTGAGATGTTCAACTGGCTCATGAAGATGCTTGTTTTCCAGATGATACAGTCATTAATTGTCAATCCTTTTCTTTTTTTCTTCCTGTGATGCGGTTGAGTTTTGTTTGCAAAAAAAGATAGGTTGAAGCTCTAACTCCCAGGACCTCAGAATGGCCTTATTTGCAAATAGGGTCATTAAAGATATAATTCGTTGGGATGAAGCCACGCAAGTAGAGTGAGCCCTCAATCCAACACGGCTGGCGAAGAAGAGAAGGGGTATAGATTGGAGGCATGCTGTCACAGGTCAAGGGACACCTGGGGACACCAGAAGCTGAGAAAGGCAAGGCTGAATTCTCTCTTAGAGGCTCCAGAGGCATCATGGCCTGGCCCACACCTGGATCACGGATTTCCAGCCTCCAGAACTGGGAGACAATGTAGTTCTGCTGTTTCCAGTCTCCCAGTCAGTCTGTGGTGTGGTAATGGCGGACCCAGCAACCTGATGCTCTCCCTCACACTTTGCTGATCCCAAAGCAGTATTAGCATCGTCCGCTGTATAGCAGTCTTGTCATACACTTAGCAGCCTAAAACAACGCATATTTATTATCTCGTGGTTTCCTTGGGTCAAGAGTTCCAGCAGGATTTTGCTGAGTTCTCTGCAAGACTGCCATCGAGGTGTTGGCCAAGGCTGGGTTCTCACTGAGAGAGAGCTCAACTGGGGAAGCATCCACTTTCAAGTTCCCACGATCATTGGTAGGATTCAGGTGCTTGTGGGTTGCTGGGCTCAGAGCCTCAGTTTCTTGCTGACTGTAGGTCAAAGGCTACCCTCATGTCTTTGCTATACGGCTCTCTCCACAGAGCAGCTCACAACATGGCATCTGGTCTCAGCAGAACCAGCAAGGGAAAGAGTGTCCTTGCAAGATGGGTGTTACAACCTTACGCATCTTCACCATGGAAGTGACCCCTCATTGCCTTTGCTGTGTTCTATGGGTTAAAAGTAAGTCACAGCTCACCCTACACTTGAGGGAAAGGCATCAACATCCTGAGGTAGGGGGCCTGGGGGCCACATTCTATAAGGAGGGTGGACAACACATTCCTGGGTTGGGGTTCCAGACCAAACTTCCAGGGCCTCACGTCTCTATGGTTCTCCCTGGTCACACTGTCTCCCCATACACCCAAAAAATAAAAAAAATATTTTTCCTCCCCATTCCCAAATGGGGAGCAATTTCCCACTGGGTGTGGGGTGACCCCCTTCCCAATTTTCCCCATTTCTCCCTGCTGCCACATGGACCATGGCGTAGAAGGAAGCCCCTAACGCCGATGGCAGGAGCAGAGTGTGAAAGCTGAAAACAGGCTGGTCCAAGGCAAGGACGGGCCGTGTTTGTCCAGAATTTGATGGGTATTATCTTCCTTTGGGGATGGAATGAGCCACTGCTCATGCTATCCACTCTTCCCTTGCCTCTGCTTCTGGGCTCAGGGTCACTCCACTTTACAGTAGGGACAAGGACCAGTGTTGTCCTGACTGTCCATGTCTGTACATTTTCCCCGTCCTCCTTTGCAGTCAGGCTGGGGCCACAGAGTAGTTTAGGCTCAGTTCGTTTGGTGTGGTGCTCCTGGGGTGATGAAATGAAAAGCCAGCGTGTCTCGTCCATCCTTTTCTTCCCTGAGTTAGCAAGCATGGAGGCCAAGAGCTTAGAGGGCAGTGCAGCCGGATGGAGGGAGCTCGGGTCCTGAGAGGGGGGCTGTCTTGGAGAGAGAGCCCTCTGCCAATCCACATGGGGTGTCACTTGCATGAGAAATGAGTTTGGGTTGCTTCATCAGCCCTCAGGCAAAACGTTGCAAAGGGCAGCTCAGCCAAGCACGTTTGAAACATCCAGAACCTGCCCTGGAATCAAGAAACCTGCTGGGGCCCCTCAGATAATAACATGGACTATTGATTTTGCTCTATGCGATTTATAAGCTATGTGACCTTGGGCAAGTTATTTCACCTCTGTGCCTCAGTTGCCATACCTGTAAAATAGGGTTCTCCCAGTACCTTCTCATATGGCTTTTGTGAAGTGTAAATGAGTTAAACGTGCAGAGCG